>NC_080058.1:9660984-9743484 GCF_026212465.1 Amaranthus tricolor
TTGTACTTATGTTTTTTTTATCGTATTTAAGCAAACCTTATGTTGTATTTTCACAGTGGTAAGATTTTTAACTTATGTTTTAAACGGTTTTAGTTATAAATGGTTTTTAACAGTTCGATATTTTACACTTTTGCAGTATTTATCTTAAGTATAATTATTAATGTTAATTATTTATCGAGAGTGCCGCTCCTACTACAACCAGTAACTCAAATATACTCTTACTTTTATTGAGAACCATTGGGTCTGCAAGACCCACCACTAACTCAAACTCATATATAAAGGAATCATCCCGAATCAAGTAAACATAATGAAATTCCATCAATAAGGGAATTGTGCTTAACATCTAATAATATCATAGTTCTCCGCGTCTATATCATTCTAAGTTCAAGAGATAAGCAATCAATAGCTATTCATGTATCAGGCTTACTCTAGTACTTCATATTTATAATTAAACACATAAAGTCGCAAATATTGATAATACTTTGAAACGTAAGCATATAAGAGTTTGTTACCTCGTGTGCGTACTTGTAATTGCAACGGCTAGACAAAAAGTTATTACCACCACCAAATATGAGATTCTTAAGCTTCTCTTATGAACTGAGCACCTATGAACGTTCAAAGTATGACTAATAAGTCTACTTAACCTCATATAAGAGTCACTTACTCTAAAAGAAAGTACTCTACTACCATTAGGGTGAGTTCTATTTCATGCTATCAAGCTAATTAGCCAAATGCAACAGTTTCAATTCTAGTTTTGCTTACTACTACACCAATAATTCTAATCTAATCACAACATACACTTTTCACACTATATTTACGACAAGTATTTTCTAAGGAACAAAACTTAACTATATATATTGCATTGTTATATTACTATTAATTAGTAGACATAAGATTGAATAAAATAATGTGTTACATACAATAGAGACAATACCCAAGGTAGTAAGTTAGTAATAACATGGAATCCATTTCACCACATTATTCAAGGTTTATAGAGACTACAAGAAATTACTTATATTGCTCACATCAAGAGTCCCCTTTTTTTGTACCGAGACTATACAGCTTACAACAATGATTATTTTAGTAATGATGACAATTAATTTAATTCTAAAGTGCAATGAAAATAATGTCGACTCATAAAAAGAACCGTAAAAGCCCATTATCAACTCTTAGTAATCATATAAAATTGATTAACAATCACTATTATCTAACACCTCTTAATGGTATTAAGAATATAAACCACCATTAACAAAAATAATAATGATAATTAACAATCACTTTTATTTATTTATTTATTTTTTTTGTGACCAAGAATCCTAACCATTACTAATAACTAATACTACCACCATTCATCTACAATGGCACATACACAAAGCTTATACAAGGTTGTTAAACCCTAAGTTGTCTATTTTCATACTACTTTAAACCCTAAGTTGTCTATTTTCAAATCACCATAATCACTCAAACCTATAACAAAAAATTCAAGATATCATACTCAAATTTAACAAGTATAAACTCCAAATAACAAGAAGTTAATTATCAAGAACATACAAAATCAAATTGGGTTAGAAATTGCTCACAAAGAGTTGAGAGGATGATGGAAAAGGCCAAGAACTTCACGAACTTGAGAGGGGGGGCACCGGCGGTGGCGACTGCTGATGGCTGACGGTGGTCGTTGGTGGTGATGGTGGTGGATGGTTCTCGGTGTTGAGGAAAATGAGGAGTATAGGTTTTGGGGTTTTTATTATTATTATTATTATTATTATTATTATTATTATTATTATTATTATTATTATTATTATTATTATTTTCTTTCTCTTTTTCTTAACTCCACATCCTAACTCATCTATATAATCACATATTTACTTACAAGCCTACATTAACACAACTTTCAATATTCTAGAAAAAATTTTGAATTACAAGTATAAGTTTAATTTGAACATTTTTATTTGAGTAATTATAAATATAATCTTAATATAAATATGCAGGCATTCATATACAATTATAAATAATCGATATAAACTAATTCAAAATAATTATTAAAAAAAATCTCTAAAAAATATTATTACAAATAAATAATGACGTAATTAAATGGCGGGGTATTACAGTGGCGACACAATGAAAAAGGTGGAAATGAAGTGTTTCTAATGGTTATTTCTTCATGGCCTAATGTTGAGATTTTGTGACTTGAATCGAGTCTAAGATCGGTTTAAGATGAAGGAAGGATTTCTAGGTCGCGAGATTTGTAGTGTCACGCGAAGAATGTCACAAAGTTATTGGTTTTTGTGATGAACTAAGTTGCAGATCGCTAGCTATGTCGTGAGTCGCGAGTTTTCAAAGTAAAGTTTCTAATTCTTGTAAATACGTAGGTTGCAGGTCTCGAATTTTGTCGCGATCCGCGAGTTTTGTGCATTTTTTGCGATTTTTAGTTTTTTTCACGTTTTTGACGGTTTCTCTTGTTTTAAGGACGGTTACTTTTAACCTAATTTCTTTTTATTAAGTGGTATACTATATAAAGTCCTCTTGTAATTAGGGATAGGGTGTGAGATGCAACACAAAGTGAGGAAAAACTAAGAGAGAAAAAGCTTGGAGAGCCAAATTTAGGGCTTCTACATGTTTATCTTGTAATCTCCCAGTTTGTAATGAAAGTTTATTCTTGGTGCCAGTGGATGTCATGTTGATAATAAACCACGTTAATTTCTCGTTGTGATGTTCTTTATTATTTGGTTGAATCTTTAATTATTGTTTTCGTAATTGTTTTTCGGTCTTTACTTTCGTTGTCACACAACCCCTACCTAGTGTATAGTCATTAGTGATGGCACGTGCTAAGTTTAAACTCCATGGCTTATTTTTAGGACATCCAGGGTAGTTGAGCGCCTAGGACCCACGAAAATAAAAGGCCTCAAATATTAAATAGTAGAAGTAATATAATGTTACAACACATTTGTCTTGAATTATTTTTCTTAAAGTGGAAAAGGCTTTATCTTTTAATATAATAAAAAGCTCCATTTTAAAAGATAGCTAAAAAATAAAAAGGTCTCCAAAATTTTTATTTTGCCCCTCTTAAACTTTATAGCTCGCGAATGTTAGATCCCTTTAGTCGAGATTTAAGCTTTTTTTTCGTACTTGTATTAAATTTATTCCTATCAACGTTACAAACTTGTATATCATCAACCCATAAATCATTAGAAAGACTTTAGAAGCTTGAAAATTGATAACTCATAAATCATTAGAAAGAGTTGAGAAGCTATACTCACTTAGTAACTTTGGATCCAAAACATATCATATTCACGATCTACGAAACGATACATATTTAGTAAATTCGTTAATGCTTCTATCCAATATGTTACTAAAACAAAGTTTTATGTCACGTGAAATTATGATTAAAATAATATCGGTTTTTTTAAACGCAATGTATTAGGTGCATAAGTTAATTTTACAAAATAGGAAAATTTGTCGAAATATAATCATTTGTAATATTCTTTAAAATTCGCAATTGTCCTAAAACTATCGAGAATATATCAATCTGATTTCAACGAATTAACCTATTTTGTAATTTTAACTTATGCACCTGGTGCTTAGGTTAGAAAACTATGATGATAAATATGAAGAATAACGGGATAAGTTAGAATATTGTTTTAAAACCATGCAAAAAAAAAGTATATTTTTCATAGAAACAACTTAAGACGGCAAAATAATAGCATATCAAATCAATTAGTTTACAAATAATGCTCACCATTAATTAGGACTATAATAATTATATCATAACTATAATTTTGAGTCCTATTTTGCATTGATTAACTTAAGTTGTGTGATTATGTTTGATTGTTTGTGGGCTAAATAGTAGAACAAAGAAGCAATCTTAACTAAATAGGGACACTTGTGTTTCCCTTGTAACAATCTCACAATCACTTCCATGCTAGTATGCTAGGGGTACATAAATTTGGTTTAGTGTCCTACAAATTTGATTTGTTGGCACTTTTTTGTTTTTCCAAATAATTGCTCAAAACCAGACAAGATTATAAGTCATGGATCATGGCTAACTTTTTAGGTAGCAAGTGCAAACTGGAAATCTTACCTGTATAGACATAAAATTAGTTCATCCTAATTTACTTTTTTGCTTTTATTATAATATAGCTTGAGCTGTCGCTTAGAGCCTTCATATTGCATTGTTACTTGGGTGTTTATATTCTCTTTGGGATTTATAAATACATATTTAATTCTCTAATAAAAACCAAAAATTTATTAAAAAATTTGTTAAAAATAATCTCAAACTATGACTCATTATTTCGTTTAACATATTTTATAATACTGGTTAATTTGAAGTAATTTATACTATAAGAGTTGTCTTTTGATCATGATGATTCAAGGTATGTTTTAAACTAAAAATTAGGAGTTGTTTGAGAAAATGAATAAAAGTTCGAATTATTATGAAAAGACGGTTATACTTATACCAATAGTATTTTATATTTTGAGTTAATTAGTAGTAGAGATTTTTTTGAGTGAATGAATCATAGTTGAGATTATTTTTAATACAGCAATTTATAATCTAATTTGTTATGATTTTCCATTCGATAAACTAATCTTTTAAAAGATTGTCTCAACGTAAGACGATCTCACTCAAGAAAGCCATATTCTAATTGTTATAAAGAAATGCGCATCCACTATTTTCTAAATGAAAATTTCAAAAAAATATTTCAAAATGAAAAATTAAGCCTCTCAAAGTAAATTAGTGCCACTAATCTTTAGTTATTAAAATTCCCATTTGGAATGTTAAACCCCTATTTTATATAAAATATACACATGTGTCAGTTCTTTTCTTATGGACGGAATACATTGGATATGTATATGATGGTGATGAAATATATTAGTTTCTAATTTATTTTGAACCATCATTTTTTCCAAAATTTTAATTCTAGATTAATTTGTATAATTTTAATTTAAGGTTAGAGATAAAGACAGATTATCAAGTAATTAAACAAGTAATTGACCAGTGTTACAATTTTAGCTGTTGAGAATTGAGATATTTACGTCCAAAGTAATGATTTGGTCAGCTAATTATATATATATATATATATATATATATATATATATATATATATATATATATATATATATATATATATATATATATATATATATATATATATATATATATATATATATATTATGAACCTACCTTAACATCATAATTATAAATATTAAATTCGCTAATTATCTTTTGGATAAGTGTCCAAGACAAAGACAATAGACATCGATGAATCGAGTGCAGTGGGACATGTCAATTGCCATACACCATATTAACGTTATTTATTTATTTTATTGTTTAATTACCTAATTAATTAATGTTGATTAATTAGTAGGCTTGTACGTGGACGTGCACTAACTATGATGTAGGTGTGATTCAGAAGGCATGCTAATTGCTACGTTTAGAACATTCCTTCAGATCTTCTTTTATACTTCCATTAATAATTCTAAGGTGTTCATTTAAGATATTGATTTTAAGTGAGATGTTTTAAGCTTGGTCAAAACTTGGGGCTTCACTCTAGTGTGCATAATCATTTTTACATCATTATAAGTATATTATAAAAGTCAAATCCATTATATAATATGAGATAATTTAAATTGTTTAATAGATAAGAGGCATATATACACTATTCATATGACATGTTAGTCCTACCAAGGCAAAATTAACTAGCATTAATACTTAATAAATTAAAATAAACACCGGTATAATCTATGGTACTCCTACAATTAAAGCAGAAGGTTAACAGGGCAGATTAACTCGGTATCACCATGTGGCACATGCCCTTAGGCTAAAAAAGTCGCTTCCCTATGTTTTCATTTCCCAAAAAAAATGTTAAACCCAGACATTGCCTAAAAGTTCTGACTTCTCTCATTTGCAAACTCGCTCTTGGGCGCCTCTCTTGTCTCATCTCTCATTGGTGACCGAAGACCTTTCAGCTTCAGGTTGCCTTGCCGGAGTGTTGGCTTTAAGTGTGAAATAGTATAGAAGAACAATTGCTAAATGATATTTTAGGGAAATATTTGTTTCTCAATTATTATTTGTTAGTATTGATTATATTGTACAAGGATTTTAAAATATGTAAACTGGGTTAGATTAATTGTAGTAGGTTTGTTATATTGTTACTTTGTATTACATTTTGATGGACTATGTTTTCATTGTGAATTTGAACTTTACTATGTTAGACTAAATTTTGTTGTAAGCTTTTGAATTTTAATAAAATGTTTAAGTTGCCACCTTTGAAGAAAAGATGGCATTATTAATTGGCCAATATTATATTACTTTGGCTTTAGTTTGTGATTATTATATTTGTAGATGTCAGTAAAACCCTAATCCTCCCTTGATGATAAAATAATGAGGTGTTGGATATGAGAAATTAAGGGTGCTAAAAATGAATTGTGGTATCGAATTCATTAGATTGCGTTTGAAAGATGAAAAAACATGCACTTCAATTAATTGTACTTTTTCTCGAACAAAGGGTTTGTCCAAGATTAACATCGTATTTAGTGCATTGTGTTGGATAGAGCATACAAGAGATAGATGATCACACTAGCATTGTTACCAGTGACGGATCCAAAACTCAGTTTCAGTGCAATCGGTATATAAAAATAATTTATTAAAAATATTTCAAAAATATCTAAAGTAAAGATTTATCAAAAATAATAGTATAGTATTTTAGATTCAAAATTATCAATTACAAAGTAGGCATATACTTTTATAATAAATTTATTGTGTTTGAAATGTATATATGGACCGGTTAAAGTATGATATATATTAATTAACTATAATTCGCGTCCCACTCGTCTTATTAATTCAACATTCGTTTGCATTATAGATATAATTAATCAATACTAAGATAATTAATAATAATGTTTAGCTCACTTGGTAAGATGCACATGTCAACTGTCTTCGAAGTTAGGTTGTGGGATCAATTTTTGCTAACTACCAATTTTTAAAATTAGGTGAGTGCCCATAAGTGCAGGCGGGTGAGCCTCCTTGGCTCCGCCCATGATTGTTACTCCCTCGACCTCTTTAAAATTATTGGAAAAAGTTTTACTATTAGTAACAATTTTAAAGGATCAAGTAATATTTAAGACTAAATTAAGTAGCATTGGTTATCATAAAATAAAATTGTATTAGCAAATTGCAAAGCCAAAAAGTTTCACAAATAAGCTTAACCACACCAACGTACTCGACCTGTGATAAAGACTTTGGACTTAGAGATAGTTGTTCTCTTAATTTTGAAGACCTTAAAAAAATAAAAGTTGATTACATGATTATATATAAGATAGGGTAAAGGAAAATGATAACTATTGTGATCAGAATTAAAATAAGAATCTTATTTAAAAAAACAAAAATTGAATTGAGACAAGATTATTATTAATAAGGCCTTAATCATTAAACCTAGAGTTTAATAATAATAATAATAATAACAATAATAATAATAATAATAATAATAATAATAATAAGGATTATTTGCAAAGAAACACCTTTTAAAACCCCTTTTTTTGTAAAGAAACACCTTTTATAATTTTTTTGTAAAAAAACACCTTTTAAGAGACTTTTTTTAAAAAAAAACACCTTAAATCAGTTTCCGGTGACTTTTGTCAACTTTCCGACGTTGACTTTTATTTTAATTTTAATTTTAATTTTAATTTTTATTTTTATTATTAATATTATTTTTTTAAAAAAATTTTATAAAATTTTTAAAAAAATTAATAATAATAATAATAATAATAATAATAATAATAATAATAATAATAATAAAAATAAAAACAAAAATAAAAAAAATAATAATTTTTTTAAAAATTTAAAAAAAAAAAAATTTTATTATTTTATTATTTTTCCTTTTGTTTTTATTTTTATTTTATTTTTAATTTTAATTTTTATTATTTTTTTATTATTTTTTTTATTTTTATTATTATTATTATTATTATTATTATTATTATTATTATTATTATTATTATTATTATTTATTTTTTTAAAATTTTTTTTTAATAATAATAAAAATAAAATTTTTTTAAAAAAATAATATTAATAATAAAAATAAAAATAAAAATAAAAATAAAATGACATTTAATACGATTTAAATTGGCATTTAATGCAATATAAGTTGGCATTAGATCAGTTGGGTATTTAATATTGTAAGTTGACATTGATTTGTATATGCTAAAATGGCAAGTTGGGCTTAGGTTATTCTAAGTGATGTTTTGATCTGTGCAAATTAGGATTAAGTTTATTCTAAGTTGACATCATATTTGTTATAAATTGACATTTAATCTAATATAAACTGGCATTAAATATGATATAATTTGGCATTTGGTATGATATATATTGTTATAAATATATTGTAAATGCATGTTAAGTATGATATAAATTGGCAGTTTTATTTTATATATTGACATTCAATACAACATAAGTTGGCATTAGATCAATGGGGTATTTTTTATTTGTAAGTTGACACTGATTTATTTATGCTAAACTAGCAAGTTGGGATTAGGTTTACTGTAAGTTCATGTTTAATCTATGTAAATTAGGATTAAGTTTATTCTAAGATTACATTATATTTGTTAAATTGACATTTAATCTAATATATCTTGGCATTTAATATGATATATATTGTTAAAAATATGATGTAAATGCATGTTAAGTATAATGTAAATTGGTAGTAATATTTTATATATTGACATAAAAATGTTATTAATTGGCAATATATAACTTATAAATTGGCATTTAATATGATATATATTGTTAAAAATATGATGTAAATGCATGTTAAGTTTAATGTAAATTGAGATTTAGTATGATATAAGTTTTATTGTTTGCCATTTTGTATACAGTGTTGACAGAGCATTTACACAAATTGCAAACCACATCTTTTCCTCAGTAATGGTAAAGAAGAAAGTACTCTCACTCCGGTTCAAATTGGCGATGTTAATGCCATTGGATTTTCTGGATTGCTAAGGTCAAGTGCGGTAAAATACCATCTGGCATTATACTATTCCTTGTTGCTCACTTTGACCATGTTAACCGAATTCAAAATATACCCAACAATAGAGGCTACGTCATCAACACGGATGATGTGTTTGATATCTTTGGTTTTCCATTAAATCTCACCAATCAAATTAAAATAAAAGCTCGCACCAACGAAAACGTTTATGATGAACGGGTTAAGACTTTAGGTTTTTCTAATACAGACGCTATGAGGGCGAAACATCTCCCTCAGCTGTTTTTGAGGTTCCCTAAAGGAGGGGATGGTTTTAAAAAGTTATTTGTGTTGTACACTGTTTCTATTTTGCTAGCTTCTCTTCCTGATTTCAAGATTAGGAAGACAGTGTATTCTGCTATTGCTAATCCTACTTCGATAAATTCTTTTGATTGGTGTTCATTCACTGTAGAAATTTTATGTGATACTGTACGCCGTGTTAATGGAGACAATCGTATAAATTTTGTAAATGGGTGTGTTCTTGTCTTGCTTGTATGCTACTGTTATCGATTTCCATTTCGGGGAAGAGATCCTAGGTCTTTGCCCTTAGTTCAGCACCTGAATGAGAAGCTCCTCAAATCAAGATTTGAGGTTGAAAGGGTTGTTGAGTATAGTAAAGCGATCATGGTGCTTGAGGGATTGCCAATCACGCACCAATATACTGACTGGTGCAACGGGATTGCGCAAGAGGTCGAAGATATGGAAGGCGTGAATCCGTCTGTTACAGAAATGCCATTGCCTGACATGGCAGGTGAAAATGATGAACAAGAAGTGCGTGTTCAGGACTTGCCAGTAAATGAACCAACTGCGGACAAGGTTGTTGAGTTATGAACTCAATGAAAGACAGGAAACTAATGAAGAAATCAAAATAAACGCAATGGATGTAGGTTTTGTCATTTTTTGCTACACATATCTTGTATATTTATTCATAGTTATTATCTAACAGGCTTCATTTAAGAAAGAAATAGGCATTAAGAATTTATAAACTGGCAATATAAAATTTATAAATTATTTTTAATAAGAAACTTATTAATTGTAAATAGGCATTAGATATCATGTAATTAGGCATTAAGAACATGTATGTTTTCAGAAAAAATGTTATGTAATAAATAAGTAAGCATTTAAATTAATATAAATTGGAAAACGTAAGAACATGTAAGTTAGCATTACATATAATGTAATTTGAAAATAAATATTTAAATATTGGTATTAAGAATGATAAAAATTGATGTTTAATATATATAAATTGGTAATAAATAAGTTGTAAATCGGCAATAAATATCATGTAAGTTGTTATAATATTCATTTGGTTTTTCAGGATTTTGAGTATGCTGAGCTTGTTTTGAAGAGGGATAATGAGGTTATCACTCATACGTATTGTAAGAGGGTTATTGATGCAAAGGAAAAGAAAGGTATTGATGTGCCGACAAGTGATGACACCGTTTTGACCCAATTCGAAGAAATTTTCAACAACAGTGAATGACTTGCATTGGTTGATGCATTATGTCCAATGATGACGAAGAAGCATGTGGGAGAGGAGATGATTCAGAGGGAAGTGCATGAAGAGGTGATTCCGAGGGAGGAGATTACAAGTATGGTTGTCCAACCAGCGAGAGACGTTTCAGCACCTGCTATGGATAAAGGAAAGGGTGTTATTGATGTGGGGGTAAATCAAGGTGATACGGTGCAGGAGGATGCGACGAGGGGGAAGGATATAACATCGATGCCTTCCAAAGGGAAGAGTTCTTAGGTTGATACTCCATTTCCTTCAGCTTTAAAGGAAATATGTAGTTTGGACTTAGGCTCCACGGTGGCGAAGTTTGTCCTCGCCAATGAATTTTGTAAGACAAATCTATCATTCATTATAAACTTGAAGGAGTTTGAGCTGCTGGTTCTTAATTACGCAATGTGCAAAGAAACTATGGATTCAGGGTATGGGTTTAACTATACATCCATTTTCCAATTTTAACTTTTGTTTGTGATTTTAAGATTATGTTATGTAGTTTACAAAGAGGTCTTATACACATATGCCACATTGCTTTTTATGGACCGGAGGAATGTACTGACGATGCACAATCAGGGCGAGATTAGCTCGAATGTCATCGATTGCTGGGCTTTGTATCTAAATGTTGTCGAGCATATACAGAAGGCAGCAAAATCGGATAAGAGGCTACAAATCTACCTATATGGATGCAACCAATGTGTAAGTTTTTTTGTTACCATTATTTAGAATGTTGATGATATAGGCATATATAAAATGGTTTGAGTTTTTATGATTGATGATGATGAGCTATGGAGGTTATAGAGATGTAGCATATAGGACTCAAGTGTAAAACCTTGGCCCCTCGAACCGTTGGTGACTACTCATTGAGACTGTAGAGTGGCCCCACAAATCAACACAAGTCTTTCCAGCGCACTTTGGCCTCACTCGTGGAGTTCTTAGCAAATGGACTGCCTAGAAAAGAAGATGCACTTTGTTGATACAAGTAGTCTATCAATCCTTTTTCAAGTTAAATTTGTGGTATCACATCAAGTCAAGGTTGAGATTCATATAGATGCCTTGATTCGATGGTCTATTTATTTGTGGGTATCAAATCTAAGTGTCCAATAAATATAGGTTAGGTATAGAGATTAGCTCGGGAAGCCAAAAAGAGCATCTAGAGAGGACAAGCATGAACTTGAAGTTTGGAGGCTAAAGAAAAATTCGAGTGGACTTTCCTTTAGGTATCCTTATAGTTGCATTGAGTCGACTTAATGTGTTAGATTTTCATGGCTTTGTTATATTTCTCATTTAAGTCGTTTAATAATGTGAGTAATTTGGTGCATAAATAATAAATATACTCCACAACACACTTAGAACCAATTCTAATCCTATTTAGGGCATGCTTGGATTGAGTATAAATATTTAAATGGGGAAATAAAGTCAAACTAATGAAATGAAAGCAAATAGAGATGCATTTGAAGTAGTTGAGATAGTTGTGAAGAAGGTAATATAAGCATGAAATAAAAATAATGATGGAAAAGAAGATGATTTCCCCTATTATCGAGGTAATACATTCCCCCACCCTCTCCTTGGATAAATATTTACGCCACAAAATTGAGAGCTCCCTTCATTTTTCATTACTTTGCAACCATTCTTCATCCTCTCCAATAATCAAATTATTAAAAGTAATCTAGAAAAATCTAGGACTTTAATAAAAATATCTAGATATTAGTAAAGAATAATAAAGATAAATCTACACTAGTGGAAAAAAACGTATTTGCTGCTTATCATTTGCTGCGGTTTTTGTATATACGCAGCAATAACTAGAAAAAAGAATTAGAAAAAAAAAAGAACCCTTAATTGCTGCGGTTTGTGCCTTGACCGCAGCAAATACACATGTGCACCTTCAATTGCTGCAGTTTGTTTCATGCCCGCAGCAAATATAGCTTGCAATTTCTTAAGCTTCTGTTTATACACATTAATTGCTGCGGTTTATCCTATTGACCGCAGCAAATAGGGTTCATAATATAAAACCCTTAAGCTTCTGTTTCATTACCAGTTTACCACAAAAAACGCACGCGAACAGCAGTTTCTTCAAACTTCATCTTCATCAAACTTCATCATCTTCTTCATTGAAAAAACATCGAACATTATCAAACTTCTTCAAAATTTCCAGACTTCTTCAAACATCGAACATCATCATCTTCTTCAAACAGCCGTTCCATTCCATAATTCCCTCAAACTTCTCTTGTTCATTATCAAACTTCAAACATCGAACATTCTTCAAAACATTCTTCAAACTTCAAACTTCATTATCGAACATTCTTGTATTGTTCTTCAAGGTATTATTTTTTCAAGCTTAATTTAAATTCTTCAACTTCATTATGTTTTAGGGATTTAGTTTTTTTATACTAATTTTTTTTCATTGTATAGGTTATACACAACCCACCAAAACCCACGAAATTCAAGGTATCCATTTCATTTTGATTTTGTAAGTTAGGTTTAAATCTTGTTTCATGTAGCCAATCTCATTTGTTTGGTAGATAATTACTTGAATTGCAATCCTTGTCCCCAAAATAAAGTGTTTTTAAAGTGTTGGACAAATCCACCAGTCGAATTATCCATCTCTCCTAATGATGGCTCCACTTTGACCTCTTTTCCAGTTTCACGGAGGTTCCATCTCCAAGGGATCAGAGTTGCAAATTGAGGTTGCCGAATTCTTCTGGAAAGACGTTCAGGTAGAAAATATAAAAGGAAACTAGTAAAATGTCTTGGGCACTTTTAATTCTTGAAGCTGACTTTGGTGCCCTCTTTTAGCTTGATGGCAGCATGATCATTATTGCTGAAAATGTGATGGCTGCTATGGGGACTGATGAAAGTGGGGAACCTGTATTAGAGTATGGTCACAGGTTATTTTCAAACCCGTTCTATTGCCGTCTATATTACATAAGGGTACAACTTCAGCTCAAGTATTTTATGTTTATGTAGATGTGCAAGGTGTAAGTTGCAGAACGTCAGGGTACTGAACAAAGGAATTGACTGGGAATCTGAAGGAAATATCTTCTGGAGGCATGAGATTCATCGAGATGAGTGTTTGAAGATTATGCTGCATGGAAATGCTGAATTTGAGGCTACTGATGTTACTCTTGAGGTGAATTACTAGACATCAATATTTTTATGAAAATTGTCATAAAGTATGTGTGCGTATCATGAACAATATTCTTACTTTTGTCATAACTCATGATTGTAAGTGCGAGAACCACAAACAAGCAGAACACACCGACAGTCTAAACTTTAGCGTTGTCATGGGGTACTCTCTTGGGGTCTACTGATGTTTTAAATATAGACCTAGCTAACAACTTAGTATTTTAGTTTTCCAAATTAAGAATCTATTTAGTGATACACTAATTCACTAAAAAAAAAAAAGCAAACATATTACAAAGTTAAGCATTTGCTTTCCAAATAAAGGTTGAGAAAATTAATGATGAAATTGGCTGGACAACTAAAGATAAAACTAGAAAGATTACCTCTTAACATTAAATTTGAGGAGTGCAAGATGAAGATTCTTTATCATCACCGCTTATATCCTAAACTATGCTTATTCTAGTCAGACTGTGCCAACTCTTGGATGTTAACAGCAACTTGCTAGTATAGTGGACCTTCTATCAGTTATGGAAGCATCCTATTTATAACTGATGAGAAACAGTCAGTCTTCAAGATATTTTCTGTGTGCCTTCGATTCATATTTGAAAGTTTACTTCCTTGCCCCAAGTTTTTCTTTGAACTGGAGTAGTTGCCACTCTGTATGAGATAATTGTTGGCTCAATTGCTTCTAATTTCTATAATATTAGGCATTTGGCTTTACTGTCGTTGTATCACATTAAGGCTTATGCAGATGAAGTTACATCAGATAGTATGACTAATTCCAATGCATTTCATTGATTTTATAGATCCTCGCATTTCCTTAAATAACATCTTACAACGTCTATCTGATGCAGACCCTGTAGTTGCATTATACACAGTCACTTGCTGGTTTTGTTAAGTGGGTTCTTATAAGGTGATTGTCTGTGATGCAGGGGAATCATGTTTTTGAGGTTCCTGATGGTTGTAGGTTGAAGGTTACCTCAACAAATCCAGGTTTGTGGAAACACTTATATAATTGCTGATTGATGCATTGGAATTTCCAGCTGATTTTGTTACGTATTTTGGAAATACGAATAATGTGATATCCGCTGAATTGTAGGTGTATCAATGCAATTAGAACCCATCGAAGATGCAAAGAAAGATACGGGAAGCTGGTATTGGAGTTACAAGATAGATGGACCTCATGTAAAGTTGGAAATGGTAGAATCTTAAAGGACATATAGCATATATCTCTATAGCTGATGTGAATAATTGTTCACAGAACTGGGGATTATTTTTCCGTGATAAATTGTAATTAGTATAGATTATTTTTTATACTTTAATGTATATATATATATATATATATATATATATATATATATATATATATATATATATATATATATATATATATATATGTATATATATATATATATATATGTATATATATATATATATGTATATATATATATATATATACATATATATATATATATATATACATATATATATATATATATACATATATATATATATATATATATATATATATATATATATATATATATATATATATACATATATATATATATATATACATATATATATATATATACATATATATATATATATATATATATATATATATATATATATATATATATATATATATATATATATATATATATATATATATATATACGTACATAATATTATATTATATATACGAGCGAGAGTTTATTAATACAAAGAGATTAATGTTGATTATCTGTGATTATCATTGGATTAATCACTGTTATTACATTGTATTATTATTGCATTATTATAAGGATAAAACGGAAAAAGAAAAAAAAAAGAGAGGTATTTGCTGCGGTTTTGCCCTTGACCGCAGCAAATAATGCCCCACTTATTTGCTGCGGTTTTGCCCCTGACCGCAGCAAATAACCCTCCTTATTTGCTGTGGTTTTTGCCCATGACTGCAGCAAATAATGCCCTTATTTGCTACGGTTTTGAACCGC
Organism: Amaranthus tricolor; assembly: GCF_026212465.1. Taxonomy (NCBI): domain Eukaryota; kingdom Viridiplantae; phylum Streptophyta; class Magnoliopsida; order Caryophyllales; family Amaranthaceae; genus Amaranthus; species Amaranthus tricolor. The sequence continues at coordinate 9,676,620 of NC_080058.1, forward strand.
AGCATTTAAAAAAGGACATTTGCTGCTATCACTATTGCTGGGGGCCAAAATCGCAGCAAATAATGGAAAAAAAACCGCAGCAAACGACGTTTTTTCCACTAGTGCTAGCTAGGAAAAATTTAGAGAAATGTAGTGTAATAATATCCAAAATGTTAAGACATTCACCTACTATGAATAGGTGATGCATAGTTGATGTAAAAATGACAAGTAAAGAAAAATCAATCAATAAAGTACTACTTGTTCAATTACAATACTACTCCCTATTCTATAATTTCCTTATATATAAAATCAATATTTCCTATATTTGGTATTAAAAGTTGTAAGCATACCCAACTAAAATATTAAAACCCCATAATTTTATAAACCTTGTTAAAAAGTACCCACTGGCCAATAACATTGCAAAGTTTCCAATACCAATTTTTGGGGGAAACAATTACGATTTTTGGAAGATAAAAATGAAAACATTATTAAGATCACATGGTTTATGGAAATATGTAGATGAAGGGTACCAATAGTATAAAGATAAAAGCAGTTTGAGTGATTTGCAAAAGAAAAAGCTCGAGACACAAAAAATGCAGGATGCCAAGGCGTTATACTTAATACAAAATGCACTTGCGAATTCGATTTTTTCAAGAATATTAAGAGCCGATACAGCGAAGAAGGCATGGGAGATATTACAACAAGAGTTTCAAGGAGATAGCTGGGTGAGAAGTATTAAACTTTAATCTTTAAGAGGTGATTTTGAAAATTTTTAAATGAAAAAGGGCGAATTAATGAAAGATTATTTTTCAAGGGTAATAGAAATCGTATATCAAATGAAACCATATGGAAAAAATATATCTGATGAAAAAATTGTTAAGAAAATATTGTTAACATTAACTGAAAAATATGATGATATTGTGGCCATAATTGAAGAAACAAAATTATCAAAAATTTCAATCGAACAATTTATAGGATCTTTGGAATCTCATGAACAAAGAAAAAATAGATACAATGATGAGGAAATTGAAGAGACGGCTCTTCAAGCAAAATTTAATATGAAGTACAAAACTAATATAATGAAGAAAAATAATGAAAATGGAGAAGAAAAGATAATGGAAAATAAAAGTTCAGAAACTAAAATGTTTTGTGAAATTTGTAAGCGTACTAACCATGTTAGTGGAGATTATTACTTCAAAGGGAAACGACAATGTTGGGTGTGCAAGAGGTTCGGTCGTATCGGGAAAAATTGTAAAAGTAAGAAAATTTATGAAATTGCACAATTTGGTGAAGAAAACAATGATGAGACAATATTTTGAATTTTGCTAATGGCAAAGACATAAGCAAAGATGGTTGGTGACATGAGCACCAATAACTAAAAATTTCAGAGAAAAAAATATATATTTTTTGAAAAATGACTGGTGACATGAGCATATTCCACTAGAAGAAATGCTACGATGTATAGCAGTTGGAAGACGCTTGGTAACAAGGGTACCAGTAAGTAAACGTAAGAAGAAAAATATATTTTGATGACAAGTCTCAACTGACGACAAGGGTGCCAGAAAAAAAAATTCAAGCTACGAGAAATGTAGGACTTTAATAGAAATGTTGGTGACATATGCATCAGCAAAATCTTATAATTTTTCGTACAAGATTTTTTAGATTAGGGGGAGTATTAAAAATAATTTAGAAAAATCTAGGACTTTAATAGAAATATCTAGTTATTAGTAAAGAATAAAAAAGATAAATCTAACTAGGAAGAATCTAGAGAAATGTAGTGTAATAATATCAAAATGTTAAAAAATTCACCTACTATAAATAGGTGATGCATAAATGATTTTCACTAATTTCTCATTTATCAACTTTATTTCTTACTTTGATTTTTTTTACTCTTTAAATATTTACATCCAATTCAAACATGCCCTTATTGTCTCTCAATTATAATTCTAAACACTTAGAGATACCTCCAACTTTAGGCGGTCCTCCATTATAGACCTCAATTGAGTTCATTAAAAACTCCTATTTTTCATCAATTAATAACACATATTAGGCCTAATGAGGATGTAATCCACTTGTTGTTCATAATTAATGAATGGCTCTTAGTCTCTTACCATTGATTTTTAGCAATTCAAAATCAACAATTTAGCCTTAAATTCTCAGTCACAACTACTAAAATAGAAGTCCTAAAATGAAAAATAATAATAACAAAAATCAGTATTGAAATTAATTAAGTTTAGACCATAAAAATTGAACTACGACTAAATTGAATGGTAGGCAGAATTGTCATTGCAATTTGGTGCGATCCAATCGTTCAATTACAAGTATTGACACTTGTACTAGTAATGGCACCTAATTGACGACTAACATACAACCACAAATATTATTCGGATCATCGCATTAATTTTAGATTAGGTTTTTTTGGTCAATTTAAAAAGATTAATTTTAGATTAGATTTTTTTTTGGGTCAATTCAAATCAGAATTTTTGTCCATGTTCATTTTTAACGTATATAATTCTAAATCTTTTTTTAAATCAAGTCAAATTAAATTCAATTTAAGATTAGATAAAAGTCGAATTGTCGAGTTTTTTTAAACCTTTTGAAAGACTAAAAAAACATATAAGTGAAAATTGGGAGCAGACCAACATATTTGAATCTACTTCTATTTCAACAAAAAAAATTAAAATATTATACTTCCTCTATATTATAATACTTAAAATTATAATACGAAAAAAAGTAATATAAACTGCCCAACTGAAAATGAAGGGAATATTAGATATTTTATATTTTTATGAGTTGATATTATTATTAATAATAATATTCAACACAAAGTTGGCCAGGTTTGATTTTAGTGGTGACATGTGAAGGATGACATATGGCATGACCTCAACCCTCTTTTTGGCCAACATCATATCATCACTTTATCTTCCTACTCTCCTTCCTTCCATTTTCTTTTTTCCTTCCCCCTTTTTCCATTGGAATTATTATTTGTCGCCACCTTTTTCATTTTATCGCCACCCCCCTTCTAACAAAATTACCATATTACCCCTAGATTAAAAAAAATTACAAAAATGCCACTTAAGTTAAAAAATGTTTAAGAAATGTAAATGGCACTTAATAACATTGTTATCGCTTAATGACATTATTATCGGAATTATATATATATTGAATTTTCAGAGGCTTTATGGTAGTATATTCGAATTCAAACACGATACCTTCTCTCTAAAAACTCTCTAAAAACAATACGTAAAGTTAAACAAGCTAGAACTCTAGATCGAACATCAATGGCATACCAAGACGTGCATGATAACGATCCGGTAAGTAATTAATCGGTTCGATTTTTGCAAAAAAAAAAAAAAAAAAAATAGGAACGTAGTCGCACAAACCAGTCGCACAAAACGTGCGACTGGGAGTCGCACAAAACGTGCGACTGGTTCGCGCGACTACTTCATAATTTTTTTTTTTTTTTTTTTTTTGTATTTGAATAAAAAAAAAATAAATAGAAGTCGCACAAAACGTTTTGTGCGACTTCTATTTATTTTTTTTTTTAACTTCGAATTATAAAATTTATTTTGTTTAATTAAATTATTTTATTTTAATCTATTGTTGTGCTATAATAATGGTATTTTATTATAATTATTTTGTAGAAATAATTATTTTTTAAGTTATTATTATTTTGATATATTATGATAATGTTATTATAATTATTATTTGCAGGACTTTGAAAATTTAGGAGATAATATAGATTATTCTGATAGATTTGTTACCGATAGAGAATTTGATTCTGTAGATGATTTACATACTTGGGCTAATGAGATAGCACTAACAATTGGATTTCAATTTACACGTGCTTCATATAAAAAAAAAGAAGGGCGTTCTAGAGTGAGTCTGTACTTAAGATGTCACCGTTACGATAAAAGAAGTGTTGATTTGCATAACTTAGACAATGCTCCCCGACCAGGTTCCAAAAGTAGGGGTTGTGGGTGTAAATTTATGATTTTAGGAACTAGTCGTAACCCAAAGGAAAGACCTTGGACGGTTAGAGTGTTTCCTAGTGAAAAAGGAATACATAACCATCCGTTCTTCATGTACATAGATGGTCAAATAAGAGTAAATAGGATGACTGTGGATATCAGGCAGCACATACGAGATCTAAGTGCAACTGGCATGCAACCAGCATTTATAATGTCTTCAATTAGAAGAAATTTTCCTCGTTTTTATGCTAGTATGAATCAAATTTACAATGAGAGACAGTCAATGAGGAGAGAAGAGATGGATGGTAGGACTCCTCTTCAACACTGTCTGTATATGGCCACGGAGCATAATTATGTAGTTTGGAGGGACTTGGATAGTGAGGATCAGTTGACTAGATTATTGATTGCGAATCCAACTTCTATCCAGATGCTACGTTCGTGGCCCCATGTTGTGTTGATAGACACAACGTACAAAACGAATAAGCAAAAGTGGCCCCTTTGCGAAATCATTGGAATGACGCCAACGAATCATAATTTCTTGGTTGCATTATGTTTGATGCGAGATGAGGCGGCTGTGTCTTATTCTTGGGTGTTGGAGAGGTTGAGGGATATTTACGGGACAGTGCAGACGCCGGATGTAATCGTAACGGATCGGGATGAGGGTTTGTCTGCAGCTATTCATGCTGTCTTTCCAAGTAAACATGTTTTAATTATTAATTATCGTCGATCTATGTATTATATATTTCTGAATTAATTTTAAATTTATGTTTAATGCAGATGTACGACATCTATTATGCGTATGGCATATTGGCAATGACGTGGAGAACATGGTCGATAAATTGTGTGGCGGCAAGAAAAATCAACAGGGCCAGTTATTCAGGCAAACAAAATGGAACCCCTTGGTTAACAGTATGACGATCGCCGATTTTGAAAACAGATGGGAAGGGATTGTGTCCACTTGGTCGACTAGGAACCGGAGAGTCGTGCAATATTTGGCAGGAACATGGATTCCTCACAAAGAGAAATTTGTGCGTGCGTGGACGAATGATTGTTTGCACTTGGGTAACCAGACTACCAGTCGAGTTGAAAGTCAACACTCTTCCTTCAAGTACTACTTGGGTAGCGGTAATAGCTCATTCGATACGCTGTTTAAAAGGGCGCACGCACAAATTACGAATCAACAATCAAAAATAAGACAAGCTCTTGAGGAATCTAAGAATTCCATTTCAAGAACGTCGCGACTAAATTTTCTACGACCGTTGTATCGTCATGTTTCTATATTTGCCTTGGAACTATTGATGATGGAGCACAACCGGATGCTAACCCTGGGCAGTTGTCTTTTAGAAAAATGCGGTTGTGTCATTCAAAAAACCCACGGATTACCATGCGCGTGTTACTGTTACTTGTCTATCAGGTCTAATGGTGCTTTGTACTTGGACGATATACATCCGTTTTGGAAAACGTTAAAGTATTTAGATGCAGAAGAAGACGCGAACGAAGAAGTACGGCACGCAAACGCCGATGATAAAGAGTACTTTCAATCGTTGGTGGATGAAGTTTTAAAATCCGACCCCTCAGTACTACGACGCGTCTCTCAGGTACTTGAACATGAGCTGCACCCCGATGGTGACGACATACCTGAGCCCGAAGCAAGTCCACCGAGGAAAGGAAGACCAATGACAAGCAGAACCTTGAGGAGAAACAAAAGTGCGTTTGAGTACAGTAGATCGTCCTCAAGGGGTCGCGGATCAAGATCATCATCACGCGGGAGATCCAGTGGTAGATCAAGCAGCCGGTCGCATCAATCATCAGTTGGAATTAACTTCAGTTTCAACTTATCAGGTACTCTTATTTCTTTTCATTTAATCTTATATGTTTTATATCAATATTGGCGTAATGATATGTTGTTATTTATTCAGATGGTGCAGCAGGTCGTGATTTTTCACTTTTTCCGTGGCCAGATCACATTCCATTTATTCTTCCGCCATATCTGTTTGATTGGATTGATGTTATAGGTGACGGTAATTGTGGATTTAGAGCTATTGCCGCCACAGAGTTAGGGGGTGAGGAAGCATGGCCTCTGTTACGACGTGCATTGAGTTTGGAAATGGAAACGCATAGAGAACAATATGCACGCTTATATTTATCAGCAGATTCGGTGGAGGAAGCTATATTCAGAGTTGGTGCCCACAATAAAGGACCTGCTCCGTACGATCACTGGTTGGAAGCGACAACACTGTATTCTGCAGCAACATTTTTAAACATAGCAATTGCGTATTATGGCTCTGTGGATGGTCATCCAATGTACAATTGTTTAGTGTTTCCTTTAAGAAGAACAGGGGGAATGCATGGCGTAAATAAACTTATACATATTCTTTGGGTAAACGGGAATCATTATGTTCAGCTTTTAATGAACGATGATTCATCTCCACTGCCGCCAGTCCAACAAAATTGGAGAGCAGCTAACAATTCATGTGCAGATTTAGAAAGACAATATCGTAATAGGATATCACTTTGGAGTAGAATGTGCAACATACAACGACAACAGCATAATAACACCGCCGGAGACGCGGTGAATTTAGATTCTCCATAGTGTTTATATATAATTCAATTGTTCAAACGATTAAAAAGTTGTTCATACATAAAGATTAAATACAACAATTGTTCATGCATTACAAAACAGGTAAATGTCTATAAGGGGCTGCGCCCTCTACACTCTTGCCATTCGGAAAACAACTCTCTAAGATCCTCTAAATACATATCAGCAGCATCTCTTTCCCGAGGCGTCATTTGAGCAATAGCTGGCATCCTGAGCAATGGTGCAAGTCGAGTTGGAAATTCAGCAGCAAACTGTAAAACCAGACAATTGCAAAGTCAATACATGTTATGAAACATAAAAATAAAATATATAATTAGGAATACTAACATATTCGACTCTGTTATCAGCAGCACCAAACGCAGCAGCAGGTCCTTCACCTGGGATGAGAAAACAGTGGGAAGACACTCTAAACCAGTCCACGTAATCCGGGGCAGCCTCTGATGGAACCGATGCGCGACGCTGTGCCTGCTCCACTACGCGGGCACAGTAAGGGAACCTACTCCACATCTCTGTAAACATACAGGAAGAAGCGAATGTAACTGAGTAGGAGCCCTGTGCTAGTCGCAGAGCTTGGGTAGGTCTCAGCGGAGCCGGGGGAATCTCCTGTGCAAAACCGAGCTGCCTCACTGTCCTCTCAGGCAAATAGACCTCCACGATATCGAAACAGGTGATACCACCGATATACGAGGTACGTGGGTGCTCGTTCAATAAAGACCTATCATAAGTCAAGTACGGAGTCCACTCCACCTGCTCACAATGAATATAATACATAATCAACATAACATCTCTGCCCTTGACAAGTTAAACAATTAAGTTTGAAGTCATGTACAAAACCTGTGCCTCTGTCATGGCATCCAGTATGCTCCTACAGTCTATCAGTCTGCTCAGCTCGCGGATTGGCTTCGGCGGGGACCACATCTCTGCCCTTGTCTTGTTCGGCATGTCAGCTTGACGCGGATGGGGGCGGAAGGCTGGGAAGTACTCGTAAATCCATGTCTGCAACAGTGTCAGGCAACCAGCAATAGTCTTGCACCCAGTCCTTGTCGCCATACCCAGTTGGCGATACATGTGAGCAAGCGTCACTGCACCCCAAGCAATATCAGCCTCATCAGCGGTAACAGTAACAACAGGGTGAGGACGCATCCCGACTCTAGTCTTATCCACGAGCAACGTGGAACCTACTATAGCCATGTAGTAGGCGGTACGTTGAGTATCCATAGACTGAGAACGGTGGCATAGCTGCAACAGTGCACCAACATTAATGCTGCCGCTTGTGAAGTGCCCCTTCGCACGCAGCTCCGACAATGGCATACCAAAAAGGCCGGCCAGGCCAAGCTGCCATTCATTATCAGACGGTTGCACGGGAAGTGAACCGTCAATGCCAATTCCCAAGATGCGTTGCACGTCGTGCAACATTATGGTCATCTCCCCCCACGGCATGTGGAAGGTGTTGGTGTCAGGCTGCCACCTTTCCACAAATGCCGTAATGAGAGCACTGTCGATGTGCTGGTGCATTATATACGGCAGCCGACCAAGGGGAGTACCAGGTAACACTCTGTACAATTCATCAGACATGTCCTGAAGTCTAATGATTGAATCCAACGTTTTCTTCCGAGCACGACATTCCAAAATCGGAGGGGTGCGCTCCGATCCCTCAAATATAGCCTTTGCTACGTGCCCACCGTAGCTGGGTATTAAAGTAGTATCAACAGGGCCCCCGGGCTGGGCTGATGTGATTAACCAGTCCGTGTCCGCGGACTGCGATCGCCTCCTCCCCCGTGGAGCCGCATCCTCAGCCTGGCTTACTCCTGCCTGATCAGAAGTGCCACTCGAGCCCTGCCCTCTACTCTTGAACTTAACAGCATGGCCTCTTACGATCGTCCAATCAACAGGATGACATGCAGACTCATCCTGACCAAGAGACTCTTCCCGACTAAGAGACTCGTCGTAATCAGTATCATCGTCACCTGAGCCGACCGTATGACTATGTAGGCTACTTTGGCGCTCAAAGCGACTACGCACTTGCTCTAGGGTACTTGAACGTTGGGCCTGACTATGTATGGCCGCTTGTTCTTGCCTTGCTCGCCTTGCAGATCCCGTAACCCCCCTCTCATGGGGATCACCTCTCAGTAAAGTAGGCCTAGATCTATTGCCGCTTAATAAACCTCTAAAAAACCCTTTTCCTTTACCTTGATTTCCAGCCATTTACTAGAATTTTCATAATTTAAATTAAGACAACATTTTAAATTACTTAAAATCAAATAAATTAAAAACAAGCAACACGTAAAATATTTCACATTTACAAATAATTAAACAATTATTATATTGATAAATATTTAAACAACTCAAATTTAATAAATTAATTACACTAAACAAATTCATTACAATAAAAAAAAAAAAAAAATAAAACCGGTCGCACGAACCGGTCGCACAAAATGTGCGACCGGTTCGTGCGACCGGTTTTAATTTTTTTTTTTTTTTCTTTTTCGAATACGTAAATCAATAACTACTTCTTACAACAACATTATCATAATACATATTATTACAACATTTACTAAATAACATTAACTAACAACAAACTCTTTCAAAAATTTAAAAAAAAAAAAAAAAAAAAAAAAAAAATTTGGTTTTGGCCCAGTCGCACGTTTTGTGCGACTGGGCCGAATCCAAATTTTTTTTTTTTTTTTTTGCTTCGATTGATTTAAAAAAAACTTACCTCGAATTTTTGTTGACGATTTCGATTCCAAAGTTTTAGCTCCGCTTAATTTTATGTGAAGAATTTGATTTTATGGAAGTGATGAAAGTGTTATTGAGTGGATTTGAAGTGTTTTTATATAAGTTATAAGCTTAGTGGCATTTTCGTAATTTTTTAAATTTCAGGGGTAAAGTCGTAATTTCATTCAAGGGGGGGATGGCGATAAAATGAAATTGGTAGCGACAAATAAGAAATGGGTTTTCCATTTTCAACTCTTAGTACAAGTACAAAATTGGTGTAATTAAAGAAAGGTATAAAAGAGGTAAAAACTAAAGAAATACTTCCTATATACTTCTCCATTTCAATTTATTTGCAACATTAAAAATAATTATACTATTTATTTATCTTCTTTAATTTGTAATTAATTTTTGATATATAAACTAAAATATAGTTAAGTAGGATCTTGTTTGATTCGTCTCAATGCAAAGATTATTAATATCAAATTTTTATAATTTTTTACTATACATAATTGGAGATATTACAAATTGAATTAGTTTATTGGATCGCGTGAAAAAGCAAATGTTGCAAGTATTTTGAAACGCAAGAAGAGATGAGATAAAAAAATGGGAAAAGTGTCAAAAAGTACCTAATAAAAAAATTCTAAAAAGTACCTAATAAAAATTTTTTGTCAAAAAATACCTAATAAAATTTTTTCATTTCTAAAGAGTACCAATTAGCGTTTTCCTTTAGTCGACCATCAAATATAAAGGTTGACTGGTCAAAATCGAAAATTTTTCTTCCTCATTTTCAATTTCTTTTCCGATTCAATTTCCTCACTGTCTTCTTCATCTACTTTTTAGTCAAAATTGGAATTAAATTGAAAAAAAAATTGAAGATGAGGAAGAAGAATTTTTGATTTTGACCAGTCAACCGTTATATTTGACGGTCAACTAAAGAAAAAGGTTACTTGGTACTCTTTAAAAAAGAAAAAATTTTGTTAGGTATTTTTTGGCAAAATTTTTTATTAGGTACTTTTTGAGAAATTTCTCAAAAAAAAATTAAAATTAAGTATATTTGATGAGGAAATGAAAGAACATACTCCCTCCATCCTATTTAATTTGCGCCTTTTTTTCATTTTAGTTCGTCCCAATTAATTTGCATTATTTATATTTTTGGCCTATGGCCCACCAGTTACTTTTAATCTCATCCATACATTTTGACTATCATTTATTTTCATTCATACAATTCATTCTATCTCTTTATTTATTACCATTATCCACCTTTTTCTTAAAAAAACAACAATTTTATCTTTGATGCAAATTATATGGGATGGAGGGAGTATAAAAGAAATGAAAAGATAAGTTAAAGTATAGTTGAAAAATAAAGAAATATAATATATTATGACTCAAACAGAAATGTAGCAAAACCTAAGGGATAAATTATGTAGCACCCGAATTTCTAAAATATACTTCTAGCAAAATTTGTGTGACATGATTTTTTTTTGTTGGCTTTTTGATTGAATTTTATCAAAGAACTTACAAAATTAATATTTTTAAAATGGATTTTTTTTTTAGCCAACTAATAAGTTGATTTTAAAGACAAACTCAAAAATTAGCATAGATAACTTTTAATTGACTTTTGGTTTTTTTATTAACTTATTCTTTAATAACATCCAATAGGCAACAACTAAAATTATCAAACATTTCCATAACAACTGGCTTAAATAACTAACTTTGACAAACCAACCAATACTTTCAATTAGCCAAAACAATCAATAGTTTCAATTAACAATTTCAACCAATAGTCTGATAGTCATTTGTTGAACATATCGTTTATGTGGTATCTTCTTTGTTCTATAAATTCTTAATTAATCCACTCAAAAAGTTTCTTAACTAATTATTTTTTTTGTTACTATGAACTTACCAATATTTTATTTTAATCTCACCCTTTTACATTTATAATATTTTTATCTTGGACAAATATATCGCCCTTACAACTTTTAGGGGCCGTTTGGTTCGCACAAGGGAATCGGAATGGAATGAGGAAAGGGAATGAAGGAGAAAGGAATGGATTCCCCTAATTTAGCCTAGTCGTTTGGCTGTGTTCAGGAAACGGAATGAAATGCTCATTGATTCCCTTTATGACTGTTTGGTTCAAGTTAAGGAATCAAATTATGAGTTTTTAAATTCTTTTATATTTTTTCCAAAAATAACTAGTTATTATATGATAAACTTAAAAAACTTATTTTTAAAAAAAATATCATTAACTTGCATCATCTTTTCCTCTAATATGAAGAAAAAAAAACATAACTCTAAATAATATCTTTCTAGCTCCATTGATTACAAATAATAATAATATTAATGATAATAATAATAATAATAATAATAATAATAATAATAATAATAATAATAATAATAATAACAACAACAACAATAATAATAGCAATAATAATAAAAATAAAATTAATAACAATTTAAAAAAAAAAAAATTACCCGTCGCACAAAAAGTGCGACTGGTATTTTTTTAAAATTTTTTTTAATTTCGAATTATGAAATTTTTTTGTTTAATTAATTTATTTTTAAAGTTATTGCTATTTAAATAAATGTTGTAATAAATTATTTTATTTTAATATAATATTATATTATGATAATGTTATTATAATAATTAGTTTTGAATTTAAATGATTTATTTGAATGTTTAATTATTTTTTAATATAATAATAATATATTACATAAAATTTAGTTGTTAATTAATTTTTAATTTTTTATTAATAATTTTTTTATTAATTTAGTTGATAATAGTGTTATTAAATCCAATGGCAAATTCGTAATTTTTTAAAGTCCAAGGGCAAATTCGTAATTTTATTTAGGGGTGGCGACAAAATGAAAAGAGTGGCGAATTATAACAATACTCATAAATCAAAGTTCAAATTTTAAGTGATGGGTAATGAAGTGGGGAATGGAATGGGAAAGTGTAGGGGGGTGGGGAATGAGAGTATAATAGTTTGGGATAAACCCAAAACTAAAATGGGGGAAGGGAATGCTAAAAAGTGGCAAACAAACAACAACAAAGGGAATTAGTTATTTTTATTCCCTTTCCTTTTGATTATTACCCTCAACCAAACGGCCCCTTAATTCTTATTTATGCATCATTTTAATTTTATCACTCTTTTACATTTATAACATTTTTATCTTGGACAAATATATAGCCCTTACAACTTTTAATTCTTATTTATGCATCATTTTAATTTTATTCATATAAATTTTTGTCAAATTGTTTCTTGCATCATCGAGGAGAAAGGGAATACTACTCATTTATGCATTCATTTTGTCTATCTTCAATCATGTGGGATTAGAGGGGAAAACGGTTCGGTTTGGTCTGGTTTGACACTAAAATCAGACCAAACTAAAAATTTCAGTTTGGAAATTTCGGACCGTTTAAATTACCAAACCGGACTGGACCAAATCGTTTTACAACGGTCTGGTCTACGGTTTTTATTTTTATATATTTATCCAAATTAATACATTTGTTTATGCAAATATTTCGCACCTACAATCACTAAATATAATAATTTGTAATTAATTTATGACATCAACATCATTCAAGTATATATTACTATATTAAGTAACTACATCTTGAAATAACTAGTAGCAACTTATTTTTTAAAAATAAAATTATGATTTTCGACCATAGTACGGTTTGCGGTCTGGTATGATCTGAAAAATAAAAACCCGAGACTAAACTGTAAACCATAATTTATTTTGAAAAAAAACCAGTCCAGACCTTTACACCATAGATCAGATCAAATACTAAAATTCCGATTTGATTAACGGTTTAGACCAAACTTTGTTCAAACCCTATATGGGCCCAATTCCCATTAATCATGTTCATATGACGCTGACTTAATTGTTGTTTCTCAAAAATTGTGCGGTTGTGGCAACTAATCTTGACCAAAGTTGCATGCAGAATTATTAATGTAAAATGTTCTATTTTCACTGTACTCTTTTCTTAGAACACACTAATCTAACAGGAATGTCCGTACTTTGCCCATGTATTTAAGATTTTAATAAGAATGACCTAAGCTAGTCCACCCAAGACAAGCCAAATCCATCCTAATTTCAACTATATTTAATCTCCATCAAAAGCATAATTATGGTCTCACTTTTAATCTAACCCGTTTGTCTTTATGTAAGACCGTATTCCTCTAATTCATTAGATAAACGATCATTTTAAGATTATAAGTATTTTAAATGTAAATATTTAAGGAGAAAATAAAAATTAAAGTAGAATAATAAAGTTAGTTAGATAAATAATTAAAGGAATATGATTGTCAAAGAGGAGAAAGAATTAATTAGAAAGTAATAAAGAATTGATCACCTAAGGTATTAGACAAAAAAAAAATAAAATAATAATAATAATAATAATAATAATAATTGTTACTAACAAAAAATAAACTTTGTTTTATTTTGTTTGTTGTCCCTTCCAACGCTATGACTTTTGTTCGCTGATACGAACAATAAACAAAGAATTTTAAATTTTTTGATCAGTTTCTTTGTTCGTTGTTCGTAACAGCGAATAGCCTAAGGTCCTAATCTTAGACTCGAACACAAAAACGCTTATTTTGGGAATTAACATTTTTCGAAGTTTATTTTAGGAATTTTTTTATAATAAGCTTCTTTTCTATTTTTCTAAATATTTGTACAGTAAAGATATCTATACGTGATAAAGAAATATCAAATTCATGGAACTTGTATTAGTGGTTTAACTTAGTCACATTGTATTGTTATGTTATTCATTATTTTTTATGTTTAAAAAAAATTTAAAAGGCAATTTATTTGATTTGCCTAAGCATATTTTTTATTGCCTAAGCATATTTTTTATGTTTAAACTTTCTATAATTTTTATTTGAAATATAATATTAATAGTTAAAATAATACATTATATTCGATAGCGTAAAAATAACAAGTACAACTAGTGGAACCAAGCTAAGTAATATTTAAAATTTAAGCTAAAAAATAATGCTCCCTCCGTTCTTTGTTCATCTCATTTACTTTTTGCACAATTTTCAAAGTAACTATCGAATCTCAATATCTCTAAATACACATTATAAAAATTTACAAAAAATTTATATAATAAAAAAAATATACATTAAGACGAATCTAACAAGATCTCACATGGATATATTTTATTATCTATATATATCTTAAAAATCTAAATCAAATTTCTCTCCAAAATAAAATTTTTTAAACGGAAAGAACATTTAGTATTTCAGTTACTTACGAATAATAAAAAAATAATATAAGTATACATTTTTGTTAATTAGTTATTTAGTAAAGTATTACTCCTATTTGGTATCCAAGTCATTAATGAATTTGTTTTACTGATAACAATTTTAGTGAGACAAGTGGTTTATTAATTGGTCAATTCCTTTCATTCCCTTTGATTTTCTATTTACTAAAACGTACAGTTTCAAATGTTTTTCACATAAGATTTCTATTAAAACAAAGTGTAAATCATTACTTTTTCGGCCCGTTTGGTTGATGGTAATGAAGTAATGGAAATAAAATGTTGTAATGGCATTAGTAATGAAGGAATGGATATGAGAATTGGTAATGAAGATTCTTTTGTTTGGTATGCATGACTAAAGAACGGTAATAGAAATAATATTCCATTGATTGCATTTGGTTGTTAGTAATAAAAAATGATAATGACTCTTAGTTTCATTATTGTATATTTGTATCTAAAAGCATTATTGTATCTAAATTATTCTATCTAATGATTCTTTTTTTAATAATAATATTTTTTTGGATAATTACATATATTACCTTTTTTTCGTCATTATTTTTTTTCTTCAGCTCGAAGCAACATTACTTAATTTTATTACTACAGTAATACTTCATTACCATTACAGCCTAATACCAGGTTGTTTGATGGTAATAAAAATGACCCTTTTTGGTAATTTCATTACTTTATTTTATTACCATCCATTACCATTGAAGGCATCCAAACAACCAAATTTTTTATTACTTAATTTTATTACCATTATCGCCCTCTAATACCATGTACCAAATGGGTCGTTTATGATACAATCTTTAATGTTAATAATATAATGTTCTTCACAGGCCTAAGGGTATGGTCAGTAGACCTAACACCTGAGCAATAGAGTCGATACAAATTCTAGAACGCGAATATTACTCCTACAATAATCAATACAGCACATCTCTTGGACCAAACTTCATAAGATGTAAATCAAGACTAAAGGGTATGGTCAGCAGACCTTACACAATAACACTCGAGAGTCGAGAGTAAAATATATAGGACAACATCCGAGGGAATTTGGTCTTTTCTTAATTGGCATAAATTATGCGATACAAAGGATGGCTGCAATGTGAGTTTTAAAACTCAGCTAGACCATGAGATGGGAGAGAACACAATACTCTCCTCGAATATCATGATTTATCGCATTTGGCATGGTAAGAACCTAGGTCAGCAATAAAACTCGCTCTACCAAGATAAAAATGCACATGAAACACGACCATAGATCATATATACAAATTATATGAATGCTATGACATTTAAATTTGAAATATAACCCGGTTATTGCTAGCTAGAGCACGCGAAGTTGAGCAAGGAAAGCTGCACAAAGATCAAGGAAGAGCATCTGAGGTCCCTGGACCCTTTGTAGATCAAGTAGATACTTCTCCTCACGGGTCTTGTATAACTGTTGAGACAATCCCGCTTAAAACGCATTAGAATTCATATTATCCATCTGGATCATAATCTATGCAGAAAAAATTGTTCATGTATCCAATATATATACAAATGCAGCAACACCCCAGCAACACTCATATCACAGGAATAGTGAGACGGTATTAGTATTACAAGCAGATTCTTGGAAGCTAAAAGTCCTCTTTTTGAATGAGAAATCAAACATCAAATAATCCACAAAAAGCATGAGCCTTCATTAAATTCTACTTGTGACCATGAACGTTGCACGGCAACCAATAAGATTGGAGGGAAAACTTATACACAGTAATATTAAAGCAAATTCTCATTTCTTAAAGGAAAAACATATCTTCTTTAAAATTAAGATCATTTACACAATGTTTGGATAAAAATTTTGAAGGGAAAAGAAAAGAAGAGAAGGGAATGATGAGAAAAGTCTCCCATGTTTGTTTAAGAGAGAAAGGAAAGGATACGAAGAGAAAACTCAGTTTCCTTCCAAATCATTCCACTTATGGAGAAATTGTCATTAATGTATAAAATTTAAGGAAACTAATCTCTTTGCTATGAACTGATTTGTTATGAATGGTATCATAAATGGTGTAACTTGAGTGCACAATTAATGTGTGCATTCATGTGTGACTCTTGGGATGGAAACCAATGAGTATGTTAATGTGGATGATTAAGTTGTTAACTTAATGATTGTAGTGTTTAAGTGTGATTTATTGTGGTGAAGTATTCATGGGAATTATTAGTGTTAATGGTGATTAATGAAGTGCAAAGGGTCTTGAAAGATACTTTGCTCGAGCAGAAACTGACAGAAGAAGTCTGACGGTCGCTCGACCAGCTCGTTCGACCGAGCTCTTGGGTTGGTCGAGCGGTCAGACAGAATGCATCCAGAAGCTGTCTGTAGCTCGCTCGACCGATCGAGCTCTCTGTTTTGGTCGAGCGGTTCCTCCGATACTCCTAGGATGTTGTTTTTGACCTTTCAAGCTCTTGGAGTTGTTTCATATCATTCATTATTCAACATTAAACATGTATTAAGTGAGCAATTATCATTGAATGTACTTAGTACTATAAATACAGCTCTCATACTCACTCGAGAAATTATCAAACACAACCCCTAAGCCAAACACATTGCCTTTTGATTTATCTTTTACTCAATTGTAATACTTCATTTGTAAGAGTGTTTTATACTCATTTGATATAAGATAAACAAGAAACTACACGCAATGGAGGACGTAGCCATCATTGGGTGAACCTCCTTAAATCTTTGTGTCTCTTTGCAAGTTTTACATTGTCAAACATTTATTTAGTTCATTGTTATTATTATCGTTCATCAAATTTCTTAGCATCATATCGATCTTGGCAAATATTTCATGATTAACTGGATTAAACAATAAAGCTATTAATGAAATATTAAAATGGATAAACTAGAAATGAAGTTGTAATATTAATGTTTAAAGGACGATTACAAAAGGCAAAATAATAAAAAGATAAATCATGTATAAGACTCACCCACAATGTATTTACTGAATCTTTGGATATTTACTACCTTCCCACTTCCCCAATTTATAATAATAGAGCCACTAAAAGCTAACTTATTACCTAAGTCTCAGCTTGTTGTGAATATCTAAATTACCTTTATAATCTCAAAATATCAGTTCATTGCACTCTTCCTTCCAAATCCCCCCCTCCAAATTACCCAAACAAAGGAAATTGTATCCCTCCAAACCCTCCCTTTCCTTTCTTTCCAAATCCTTCTATGCAAACAAAGTGTTGTTGTCTGTGTACCAACAGCAGAGATTTAATCTCATATTATTCTCATCTTATGTCGGAACATTTTCCGTCCACAAATCACAAGCATAGAAGCATCAACATACATTAAATCATTTCAAGATGGTGATCAGAAAAGTAACAAATCTAGATAACAAAGGACATTGAACAACAAAAAAATCAAATTAGATACAATTACTAATCCTAGGGATATAGAACCTATTTAAGATGATTTTTATCCTGGAATTTTCAGTTCTCATTTTTTTTTACTGGGGGCAGTCGGTCAGGTACTAAGGTGTTAGATGTACATAGCATCTTCTTTATTCCATCTGTCCTTATTGATTTGCCTCACATTCAATTTTGGACTATTCCTCTTATTTTGCATCATTTCCTTAATTAGAAAAAGACCCTGCTACAGTCTTAAACCTCTTCCGCAAATTTCAATTCTCTTTTAATATCATTCCCATAATTCAATCTCTCTTTGTGTCATTCCCATAATTTATTATCTCTTTATTTAAATCAAATTCCCACATTTGTCTTAAAAAGTCTCATTTGCACAATGATGCAAATTCACAACGACATAGGTGTACATAAAAAATTTAGCTGTGACGAAATCTTATTACACAATTTACAATTGCTTTCAATAGAATGATGATTCCTAAAACCTCCCGGCTCAGAGAAGCCAAAAATGTTTGGTGTCGATTCAGAGTTTATGTAATAACTAATAAGTGTACAGCCATAGTTTTAACAAAAGAGGTTAAGTGTAATTAAAAAGAGAAGATTATATTTTTGGAGAACAAAAAATTCTAATGTGGTCATGAAGAGCAGCCAAAATTTCCATCAAATAAAAAACATGAATAGGTAGCAAAAATAGTACCATACCTGCACTTCAAACTTCACTACATTAGGTGACTTCATAACCCCATCACTTTCAACTATATTCAACTTTTCACCAAAATAATTATGTATAGGATTATCAACCATCCCTTCATGATGACCAGGAATTCCAGGAATCCATCTGCACTTCATGTTATAATACCCAATCTTTTTCCAGCAGACGTTCAATTCTTGCAGTGCTTTCAGAACTTCGGTCATTATTTCACGAGGCTGGGCCCGGGACTGCAACCAAATCGGAAAACTAAATCTTCATAGGCCCATAAATAGAAAAATATATTTAAAAGAATATAGGAATGCAACTATGATGTGATTAAAAAGCAATTACAAAGTAATTCGAATGCAATTGTAATGATGGATAATTACATTGGCTAAATAATTAGAACTGCAATGATTCATCTTTAACATCATCAATTAACGCATTCACTGTTGAAGCTGAAGCTACTAACAGAGCACTAGAAAAAATATGCAAAAGTAAAAAAATAAGCCTAATGCGCTATAGAAACAATTGTTTCAACAAATCAAAAGAACAGTTTGTTTCTGCTTCCAAGATGTTTCATAAAGAGACGTAGCAAAATAACAATAAAAAAAGAAATAGGATTTCCATTATTTGATTTGATAGGCTGAGAAATATCTTTTGATCAAGAAAATAACAAGGGAAAACTTTCATAACAAACCGCCTAATATTGATTCCTATGTGGGAAGACTACGGAGATCCAAGTACATGGCACCTAATATTTAACTACTAGTCACAAGTTGAAACTTGATAGACAGGCCACTCTAAAATGACCACAAGAGCACAGTAAAGAAGGAAAGAAATCTTAATCATGAGGTTTAAGCAAATACTTCATTTACTTTTTTTCATCATAAATTGGAAGATGTAAGGGGACATATATTCAATTATTTAATGTTGATAAATCATTTATAACATTTTTCCCTACCACCATCCAAGTCATCTTTTCCCGCTCTCAACTTCTTCAAAAGGTCCTTAATCCAATCCATTTTCATTACCAACGCCTTTCTTAACATAGCACAAACCTAGACCATCGACATCATCTTACGTTTAGAGTTTCATATTTCTAATTTTCTAAAGATATCATCATCCCATGTTTCATCCCTAACAGTTCATTTCGCGGACACAACCAACCCCCATAAAGATTGGCAGTAAGATGTGCACCCTTCAAATTTATCAAATGTTTTCAACCAAACCCTTTTTCTCCGTCAATTCTTCCAAAAGCTTTCTACCCTTAGTTTCAAAAGGCGTAAGGTGCCCTAATGCATTAAGGGTCCACTGGGCAAGCTCAGAAAACTATCCGAAGGCGCTAACCTTTGGGTGTAAGCTCCAAAACCAAGCAAAATATTATTAAAAGCTCCAAAGAGAGCTAAAAAAAACAGAAAAAGAAAAGAAATAAAGGAAGAAAATGGGTGCCCACATGAAATGGGCTCCTTCTAAGGTTAAGATCAAAGAAATCTCTAAGGCGCTCGATTTAGGCGCTAAATGCGCTCAAAGGTGGTCGTAAAAAATCAACTTTCCCAGCCCTATCAAAGCGTGCAGCCCATCACATGCCCAAGGTGCTCATTTAGGTGCTCCTAGAAGAGCTTTTTAAAGCTAAGCTTCAACAAAATCCTTCTTTCATTTGCTTTTGAACCATTTACCTTTTTTAGGGTTCATGCTATTGATAAGTTTTCCACATAGACATTTCCTATTCAAATTAAAACAAGGCTCCTTGTTCCACCACATGTTTGTTAATAGATTCTAAGGTTTTGAGCTACTGATTCTATAGACAAAGTTTTAGCTTTAAGACGTAGTTTTGTGAAGCTACCAAATGTAAATTTGAAGGCAGCACTTCAGGATACTAATTTATTGTTATTTTACTACTTGAACAGCTAGTATGCTGAACACAACAGCTTATAATACAGCCGACAAACTAGCCTCAGAAGGCCAACATCTAATCATGAACATAATAGAACAGCTAACCACTACAAGTCTACTACAATAGGTAACTTTTGGAAGCCCTAAATAAATTAACAAGTAGTCCTAGAGTAAAACTTCATATCAAATATCAACATGTCAAATGTAAAAAATTATATTGCCAATGTTCAGACAAGTCATTCAATAAAATTAATATAGACCTAACTGTACATTTTACTAAAGCAGAAAAAAAAAAGGCATACAAAGAGAGGGAGAGACAAAGTACAAACAAAATCCTCCTTCCAATACAATTCTGTAAATACTTCCCAGGTCAAATGGAAGCAATGGTGAATATTGTAGAAGAGGGAGAGGGAATCAAAATATAACTAACCAACCTGTAACCCAAGAGCCCATTTCCTTTCAACAGGGAACTGCTGTCGCAATCCAATTCCTTGGTAATCAAGATAAGCATGATATTGGTGCCCAGCAGCGGGAGAAGTGACTTCATTTGGATGCATGCGGCTGACATTGTTCTCCTGAAAAGCAAAAGATTAAAACTTGTATACTAAATGGTTCATAGAAGCTGAGGTGGCTGTTTTTCTTGTGTAGTCAAGAACATGTCACATGATTAACTAATCTCCTTGCAAAAAGCGAATAAAAAAATAAAAGCGTATTATGGTCAGTTTTGGGCTAGTTTAAGGTCATTTTGAGCAAATAGCGAATTCAAAAGCGAATTAACTTGTGAATTATGTTACACTGGTTAAGAATATGAAACCAATTAAAATATATAAAACTGCTCATTTGCAAATTTTCAGATGAGTATAACAGTACCTACTTAAAAAAGGAACAGTACTCTGTCAAAAACTAGTTCTAAAATAATATCAATATAAGCAAAATTAATTTTTCCAGAACAATTCACAAGAATAAAAACACAACGCACCATTGTTTCTTGAAACTCAGCCCCAAGATAGCCACTTGAAGCCCGGAATCGGTTATCAAAAAGCAAATAGTAAGCAACAGTCCCCTATAATCGAGGTAAGAATTCCAAATTAGTTCGCATATTTGTCAGTTGAATATATTAAAGAACATATGTGACACAATCATCAGAACCTCATTCTGGAGTCTGTTGCGAAGAGATTCAATTAGCTGGTTCTTGTCAAATCCCATCCTAACAACTTCTTGGAGTATCTCCTCATCAATCTGTAAACAAAATTGGTCAACATACGGCTAATAGGATCTAAGAGAAAAATGCAGAATATGAAAGATACATAAACAATATCATTCAAAATATCTCCCTGAAAATTGAGATGTCTACATAGCATTGCAGTAATCCTTAAAAGCACATTAATATATAAAGTTAAGCAACAAAAACTTTATGCACCAAAGAGAAGAACTTAAAAAGGAATTGAATATGACAGTGACAAATGTCTCACAACTAAAAACCTTGCAGATCTAGAAGGAAGTCTCAAACCAATGACAAGGACTAGTGAGCTTTCGAAAATATATGTTATATTTCAGCAAAAGGATTCATGCCAAACCTTCTTCGCTTGTTGAGCTGTATCTGGGGGTGGCACAGCTAAATAACGAGGAAGATGAGCTTGAAACCATGTGTGTTGACGGATCTCTGGAATTGTAATTCTCTTCATAGGATCAACAACTAGCATCCTTGGGATTAAGTCTCTAGCTCCAGGTGATAAATGACTTGGAAGGGTATATATTCCACCCTACATCGTAAACAATTACAAATAGGCAGTGAAAAAGGAAATGACTTCGTTTTACAACGATGTTATGAATTCTAAATATTAGAGAAGAAACAATAGCATCAACGCTTATGACCTACATAATACTAAACACAAATTTTAAAGATCCTTGTTTCCCCAACCCATCATCTGAACAGTATGCCTGTTTGAAGGAGAAACATAAAATATTACAAAAGAGGAAGAAATACAGCAGGAGATATGCTGTAGATCTCAACAGTGTACCATAGACATCATAGTTAATTCTCCGCATTGAATAACATTAATATGTAGCATTGAGCCATCACCCCATGTAGCCGAGTTGGTAAAATTTACCAATTTCTCTCATTGTTACAATTGCAAATACTCCCAGATTTTTGCACATCGAATCATCATTCTACAAAAAAAATATCAGGTCCAAACGTTTGTAATTGAAATTTGAGTCAAGAATACCCATAGTGAGGATTATCTGAGATAACATCTCACTGCCCCAGAATCGAACCATACCATGTATAGCCTAACTGCAACGATATTCGGAAACCTAGTTAAAAAAAGTACTATTATTTCACTTGAAAGCTATGTAAATTATAATGGCAAGTGCCTTTGCCTTCACATGTTTATAAAACTAAATGATCCAAAAAGGTCTCCAAGATGCTGCTTGGCATCAGCTGGTGTAGGTAAAAACCTAATTAGCTCTGTCCCCATTCCACATATTGTCAACCAATTATGTTCCTCAATTTGCCCCAATAGATTGTTCTGAACATAGTCCTTATGGAATGTTTTTGCAACAACATTACCAAAGCACCAGCATCACTCAACCCTTCTAAGAAAAGCTCACTGCACTGTACTATTTTGCAATAAAACAGTACGTAGGTTTAAATGCACCATAAGACTTGCCTTTCTTTAATTGCAGCTTACAACTATGAAACATTATAGTGTCATGCAAATCGAGATTGGTACAAGAAACACTCGAGCAAGGCTTCCTACCCCCATCTTTCAATCAAGAAATTTGTCAAATCTAAATTGAAAACATAAATAATACATCAACATTGTCAAACGAGCAAACTAGCCAAAATTTCATTACGTTAGGCATTGCCACTGTTAGCTTAAGCTTTTTTTTCCCTGTCATCATTAAGAATTGGACCATTAATCAAAAACAACCACCAGATTAATAAGGTAGCAATTGGACAGTCTTCCCATGAGGTACAGAGATCCCAGCCCAGAAAAATTGGATACGTTACCCTCATATTATTTAAGTCTCATTACTCCATCAACCCATAAAGAACCATCCGTGAGAGAAGCTACAGAGAAAAATTGAGTGAAAGTTATTTGATCACAACATAGAAGAGAAACCATAGAATACCCTATATGTCCTAGAAAAATAAAAGACAACTTTTGCATACCCTTCAATTCATGTTGTACATTTGTAACATTGCATGTGATAAGAAACATATCACTTGATATACTCAATCCTCTCTAAAAAAGACCCAACTATTCAAGAATTTAGAAAATCCAACACTCTAAATATCTTCAATTAGCTTATGAGTCTATAAATCTACTGATATTCAAAATTTAACAGAAAGGTAGTACTGATGTCTAGTATTAGCAACCAAAACTCTAAATTTCAATTGGCCAAACAATAATTACTGTACTTAACCCAAAAGTCACAGATACTTAACCTAAGAATATTGTCACAAATCTTTGTAGACTATTTAACCTAACCAGAGTATATAAATTGTCACAAGTTTCTCTTCAACAAAAACATCAAACTTTAGAAACAAAGAAAGGGCTCTCTTTCAGTTAAATATGGAAAAACCTCTAGCTCATGAGCATTTTCAAAATGATAACTCCAACCTTTGTTGGTTAAAAAAGCATAATCAATAAAGTGAAGGAGAAAAAGACACAATAGGACTTTATGAGAAGCAACAAACAATTAGGAAACTACAACATGAAGTCAATCATCAGAAACATCAATCATATTTCATAAGAGTGCAGATACGATAGTTAGGAATCATATTCCTATTGATTCTCATTTAACAAACTCTCTCTCACCCTTAGGAAACTACAACATGAAGATAATCATTAGAAACATTGATCATATTTCACAAGAACGCAGATAGGATAGTACGGAAAAATTCCTCCTAATTCTCATTTATAACAAACTCCCCCGCCCACTCCTATCTTTTAAACCAATAATGTTATAAAATCCCACGGCTTTTGAGTTATTATCATGCTCAAATAATATGCAATCTTGTTTGGTGCTATAATAAGAACATCTTAACTCCTCCATCGGCTTTCATATCTTATTACTCATTGAAAAAAGTTCAATTCCTTATAAGTAAAAGAAACAATGACCAAAAATATTGAGCGCAAATGACAAGTAAAAGCAACAATCATAAGATGAAGTGTCACACAGATAGATAAACCCGTGTGTACCTTTATTTTCTTGAAGAGGTTCGGAATGTTTTCATCATCAAATGGGAGGGTACCACAAAGAAGAGCATATAAGATAACACCACAACTCCATACATCAACTTCGGGGCCAGCATAAAGTTTCCCTGAAATAACCTGAATGCACAAACAAAGGTAATCAGGTTTTTGGAAAATCACATATGGTAGCATATCTCAGATGTAATTAGCCAATTAGTTAGTTGGACACTGTTTTAATCATGTAATTTGAAGAATGCAAAGGACAAATAAACGTGCAGAAATTAGATCCAACAAGTTAAGACACATAAGAAAATGTGCAAATGCGTGGACATATCCTCCAAAAAGAGAAATTATTTACCAGGAAAGGCAATGAAAGATAAACAGAAATCAGCAAGTTAAAATTAAGCAAGGACTTATTGGAGAGAAAAATAGAAGACTCTGCAGTAAGACAAAAGGATCAACAGAACTTCTAAGGAAGCAGCTAAACTCCAAGCTGAAATTCAGATTTTTACTTTTCACCTAAAGACATTGTAGATTTGATCTAGTAGATCAAAGAAAATTAAACAGAAAGTCAAAAGCAACTAAACAACTAATTGCAGTCAACTTTGATACCTCCGGGGCAGCATAGTTGGGGCTTCCGCAACTGGTCTTCAGGAAATGACCATCTCGCATTATGTTACTCAATCCAAAATCTGCTATCTTCACATTGTGATGCGAATCTAACAAAAGGTTTTCAGGCTTCAGGTCACGATGAACCACCATATTCCTATGGCAATACTCTACTCCAGATATAATCTGATTGCAGCATAGCAGCAAAAAACAAAATGTATGGTTAAAAACATTATAGAAGAAAACATGATCAGTACAAAGTAAAAAAATTTACCTGTTGGAAAAAATTACGTGCTTCATCCTCTTGTAACCGACCCTTTTCCACAATATAATCAAATAATTCTCCAGACTTGACATACTCCATCACAACATAGATGTCCGACGGTGTCTCAATAACTTCATATAATCGAATGATGTGAGGATGCATGAATAACCTCAAAATTTTAATTTCTCTTCTCACTACAAAAAGAGAGAAACAATTATCTAGAACTCATCCTAGCTTAGCTGGAAAACAACTTAAAATATGCTATACAGTAGATGATGAAAATATTACATAAATGAAACTTCCCGCCCAAAAGGAAATTAAGGATGCTGCAGGCACCAAGAGAACTAGGAGCACAACTGAATCAATGATCATAAAGCCTAATTCCAACATGACTGAATAAAAAATCTAAATTCAGCAACATACACTGTTGAGAACTATAGAATCAAAAATCTAAAGATAGACTAACCCACAATCTTTGTGCTTAACATTAGTTCATTTACAATTTCCTTGTTTGGTTGCTCTTAAATCCCGCACCTACCTATCTATTTATGAAATTCAAAAGGGTCTAATTGTTCAACCTTTACCAACTTGTAAACGCATGTTTCTCCAAGTTCATTAGCTTCATCAGCAATTAAAACATTATAACAAGCAAACTATAAAACAGAAGCTCACATCCACCAAAATACAACTCAAACAATAATAGAAATAAAATCTACTCCTAAATTTGGAACTGAAAATCCAGCAACGATGCATGAAACTTAAATTGAACAATCAAAAGGATAGAGCACATACCTTTCTCTTCCATTTCCATATTTTTTATCTTCCGACGGTTCAATATCTTGATAGCAACTTTATGGCCGGTCAATTTATGCTCTGCAATTTTCACCTTACCAAATGAACCAATTCCAAGAGTTTTTCCGAGATTATAGTTTTGAAGAAAAACATCCACACCACTTCCACCTCGCCCACCTTGTGCATCCATTTCCTGTAGCGAGAATAAAACTAGTGATAAACAAGATATAAAAGCTAATACCATTGATATGAAGTAAAGTCCCCAGTATTTGGATAAACATCAATGAACTTTAACAGTGTGTTTCAGAAAGGGAGGGGAAGTAAATAGGAGCCAACTTTTTCTCCCTTCACAAATTAATTCATTTCTCAAACCAAATCAACAAAAATTAAAACAGAAACATAAAATAACAACAATAATAACACCTATAACCCCCATTACAATTCAATTAATAATCAATCATCTTTCTAAACTCAAAAAACGACAACCTTCTAGATTAACGAACATTCAATACCACAGCTTGAACCTTAATTTCAGTTACCAATGTCGACTGCCAAAACCTTAAATCAAGTATATATTCTACCAAACAATCAATAACGGAACAACTTTCTCAAATTTCTAATCTTTACTATCATTACAATAGAAAACATTAATCAAAAACATAGTATAAAAAAACACATTAATGCACCACAACGGTAAACAAACCTCATAAAAAACGCCCAAATTAATTGTTAAAAATTTGCATGAATGATAGAGGACAGAAATATATCAAAAAAATCGTTAAAAGATTGAGAGAATTCGATAGAAAATGTCCGATCTGGAGAGTTCAATGAATCTAAATCTATAAAATGATGAATTTAGGGCAACACGTCGAGTTCTTTGGGAATTGAGATACACATAGGAAAAGGTGATAGAAGGAAGTAACGAAAATGAGAGAGATGAAGATGGCAACCGGGAAGGGAGAGAAATGAAGGTGGACGTCGGCGAAAGGCGCTTAAACGTTATTCCGTCATCCGTGTTCCGTGATGATGAATGGCGAATAATATTTGCTAATGATGATATGGGTGAAAATGACTTTTCGATTGTCCCTCCCTTTCTCTAATAAAATTTACAAATTTTTATGTCAAATTTTGACTATAATATTACATCAATCTATAAAAAAAACATAATTATATAGGAAGTTTGTTAGATTTATTTCAATATATACTTTTAAAATATCAATTTTTTAGATTTTTTTTAAAAACTCACAATTAAAGTTATTTGATTTTAAATCTTGTATTGAATTTGCGAAAAAAATAAATGAAAAAAATATTTGAAACAAGAGGTAGAACAATGTAAGAACCAATGTTTTTTAAAATGAGACGGCCTCACGACTAAAACATACTATCTATTTAGTTGACCTTATGTATATTTATAGAGTTAATTTATATATTTCATAACTTTAAAATGATTAATCTTACAAAAAAACAATTGTAAACGAGTCTTAAAATAATCACTTATGAGATTAAAATAATTACTTAATAAATTAGAAAAATGAGTTGGTTATATTTATCTGGGTCGTTTTATGTGAGACGGTCTCATATAAATCTTGCTGAAGTGCGAATTTAATAAATATGGGTTTTTCTTTTAATTTAAAAATTAAGTTATTAATTAATCATAGAATAATTTGCAAATTACAACCTTAAATTTTAAAACTTTTACGAATTACAATTTCAATATTTATTTTTTTTGGATTACAGAATTTTGACCATTTAATCCAAAATTACGACTATTAAAATGGTCAAAATTATGTGATTTGGCCTAAACATTATAGAATTTAATACTTTTTGTACCTATAATTCGCAAAAAATAAACATTAAGGTTGTAATTTGCAAATGTCCTAAACTTTAAAGATGTAATATGCAAATTATTCTCAATTATAATAATTTAGAAATTATAGAAGTATAATTTATATGAATAGCTTTTATGGAAAAGAAAACTAACAAATATATTCCTTAGATTTTATCTTGCAACTTATACTTTACTCTCTTTGTCCTTTAAGGATTTAAGCAAAGAGAAAGTAAGACTTGTTTAAGAAAAAAATGAATAATAGTAATAAATAAAGAGAAAAAAAATTATATGGGTGAAATTAAAAGATAGTTAAAATATATGAATGAGATTAAAAGGAACTGGTAGATCATTGTCTAAAAATATAAATGATAAAATTACGTGGGACGAACCAAAATGACAAATGATGCAAAAATTGAGTGGAACACAGGAAGTATTAATTAACTTCCTTTTTGTTTTCTTCTTATTTCAAAATTCATTTCGGCCTTCCTTGGAGCGCTTGATAATAAAAATATTATTATTTTCAAATCACATCGTCTTACAATCTAATAAAAAGATTAAAAAAATTCCACGTATCATCCTCATGGAGCTCTAAAATGCAAGTTTTTTTGTGTTTTGTAGAGAAATTGATTATAAATTATATTAAAATTGTTAATCATTTATTGTATATATTTCAAAGATTGAAATATTGAATAGGAGACTTAAAAACAATGCACCCACTTTTCAATTGTGTTGCAACACTTATGACTAATAATCATTAATCTTATACTTTTTACATAAATTATCTATGTATAGTTTTGGTAATTATTCACATCTAAATATATGTTATGTAATTGATTTAATATTATTATAGTGATAACTATAATTGAATGAAAATATTTGAATAGATATTGATAATACGAAATTTCATCATTAATTAAAATTTAGATTCTTTATATTAATTTATACTAAAAAAATTATGCATTGCACGGGTTTATATACTAGTTGATTATAAAAGCTACGCAAAGTTAGAAAATCACAAAACAACAAGATTTATTAAAGAGAATTTATATCTAATAGACAAATTAATAAATCAATTATATTTAACTTATAAGACAACAAGAACTTCGTGACTTAGAGCCTAGAAGCTTGAGTTAAGATGGAGAAAAGACTAACCCTGGTAGGTGTATTAAACCTCACTCGATAACATTCTTAATCAATATTGCATAATGACATCGGTGTGTTTCGGAATTATTTTCCATACTATCACTAATACAAATCATCATTTGTGCCACAGTTGTAGTTGTGGCACAAGTAAGAATCATCTTTAAAGTTAGAGACTACCGTGGCATAAGTGATCATGGCTAGATTCTTGCCACGGGAAAATCATGATTGTAGCATAAACTCTTTTTTTTTGCCAGGGGAGATCCCATGACTAATTATATTCTTCTGCCACATGCATAACTCATGGCTAATTATATTATCCGGACATGCATTTACCCATGACTAATCATATTTTTTTGCCACATGCGTTTACTTGTGGCTAATCATATTTTTCTGCCACATAAATTAACATATGTCTAATCATATTATTTTGCCACATACAATAACTTATGGTAAATTATATTTGTCTACCACATGCACAACATGTGGCTACAACCCATTTATACAATTAAACTTGTGACAAGAATTGTATACAGGAAAATTCAACTAGTTGCGTGATTTTAGTGGTAACAAATCTTTTACGTATCCTTCGTCAAAAGTATTTCAATTCAAAAATTCAAATGTTCCTTAAAAATCAGATAGTTTGTTACAGACTCACAGTCAAATTTTGAACCAATATTGCAAAGCTTTGAAAGGAATTTGAAAGAGAGAAATATGCCGACTTATTTGTTGATCAAGAGTATGTTGCTTTAAACTGTAACTTTGGAGGCTTTTACACATACAAATACTCCTCCATAGCAAGAGAAGAGCATCTAATAGGACACATACTTACAACATCATTCAAATAGCTCTTCATCAAGTTTTTCTCATTCATAATTATTCTTGTAATTAATGGTTTTACTCGAGAGTTACATTTGATTAAAGCCTCATGTTTTGACACTTTTCTAAAGTGATGTTTACTCTATTCGTGAGTGTTGGATTTTGCTTTTACTAAAAATGGAATTTGTAGATTGTTCTTCGGAAGAAGAACCAATGTGAGTGGAAGATAGTGATATCTTCTAAGTGGATTTAGGATTTCAAGATATTATTAAAACAGGTTTTGAATGAACCTTAGGCGGTGACTAGGCTATTTGTAGTTGAACCTCATAAACAAATACTTGTATTTTGTCTATCATTATTCAAATCCATAGATAAAGTTTTGAAACAACTATCCAAGGCAAAAATAAAAATTCTTCAAACTCTCTATTCAACTCTTATTAAACCTTCAAATTATATAGTTTAAATACAATTAGATTAGAATTTTCATAGTTTAGATATAAAAACAAACCACATTTTGTTTACTTTCTCACTATGTGACAGTTAGATTTAGACAAAATCACAAAAATTGGCGATCCACAGTTACACATAAACCGTGCACTTGCTATAACTAAAATTTCACATCGAGTTACACCATTAGTAGTCATCTTAACTATCACATTTAATTATAATCTTGTAAGGATTATGTCAATTGCTTTGGGTATAGTTTATGGGTTTAGAAGCTTAGAGTCTCCACCCTTGTTATTATTAAGTGGATCCTAAACCTAAAAGTGAAAGCAACCATTGAACCTTGATTCACAACTAAGTCTCTAGCTAGACTTTATCTCTTTTATGTTAATGAATTACCTCGAAATCTTAATTGTTATCATCAATAGTTTGATCCCCTAATTAAACTAGGTGTTGTGGCCATTTTCTCCTTATGAATATGATCTTGTACTTCTCTATAATAACCCAATAATGAAGACATTGAACGTGGTTATCAAAGTTTGCTTTGAATTCATGAAGTAACAACTTTTGAGAGCGTAACAAACTTTTATCGTCATCGGTTACTATAAACTGTTGATTTGCATTAGAATAAGGAATTTGGTCAATATTATCAATATTATTTATTCTTATTTGTTGTTGTTGTTGTCATTTCTAATCTTCAACTTAGCTCCACTCCTATCGAGCCTATTTCCATAATGGCAAACCAATCACCCCCTATTTGAAAATTGTGATTACTAGGATCATACAACCAAGTCATGATACTTGAAGACTTAAGTCTCCTCTTGTGATGTAAGTCAAGTGCAAGTCAATTTTATTTTTATATTCTTTTTTATTTATTTTTAATATGTTAACATTATTGTTTGAAATTATTAACTGTTTAAATAATCTATGTAAGCGCATAAAGATAGAACAAATTCACAAGTTCTGATCAAATTCTGATTCTAGATGTTGAATCAGTCATCATCATAACATAATGCATATCTTTGTGGAAGTATTTGAATTAATTTGAATATGCCTATTAGTTGTTGAAGACCTAACATATTGCAGGAATTGTTTAGATGAAAAGGTTTTTAAAAGCTAAACCTGGATTCTATTTTGTAGGACAAGTTGGTTTAAACTGAATTTTGAAGGATCGAAACGTTAAAGATATGCATGAGCCTGAAAACCTCTTTTTTGTGGCTTTTCTACCATCTATAAAAGGACTTCAACTTGTGGTGAAGCAATCTACGAGTTTTGTGAACATTCAATAAAAAAAAAATCAATTCTCAAGCTCTTCTTACTACTTTCCTCTCAGGTCTAGCCTATTAAATTTTAATGTTTACTTACTGTATCTTTAATGCCTACTTACAATATATCTAATGCCCATATAAAAAGTACTTAAAATGTCTACTTACAAAACACTTACCGAAAAACTTAGCCTACTAGCCTACATACAATATTCTTAATGCCTATTTATAATATCTATAATGCATACTTACAATATACTTAATGTCTACCGAGTAAGTCTGTTAGACTATGTATTTCAGTTACTTGTATTCATATGGCGGTTTACTAGTATAGCAGTTAGTGTGGCAATGTGGCAGTTATTTAGGAGCAGTTTTTTACAGTTACTTTAGGACTCTTGTATATATGTTATGACCATTACAGATGAAATATAACACAAAAATTACAATAAACGAAAATCTCGGTGTTAAACCGGAAATCATGGTATCAGAGCGGCAACGATTCTGAATCGTTTTTGTAGCTTCATCATATACCGTTAACCTACCTAAAACCTAGAAATGGCAGATGAATCAAGAACTGTCATAGCACCAGACCAACCAGTCACAATGGGGCAATTGTTGCAACTGTTCAAACAGTTAAACTCCAACCAATCGCCCACTGAAACTGTGACCAACACCCATACCCTCTCCATCTCAGAGAAATTAACAAACCAGAATTACACAAAATGGTCCAGGCTGAGCACTTAGCCATTAGTGGACGAGATCGTCTCAATCACATCATTGACGACCCACCTTCCACAAACGACCCAGCGTACAACCAGTGGATCAAACGTGACTCGATTGTTATCTCATAGATTTTAGAGAATATAGATTATGACTTAGTGAATCAGTATCTCGATTTCCCAACAGCCAAAGCTTTGTGGCAAGGGATTGAAACTCTTTACAATAGTGGGAGAGACGGCCTGCAAATATTCGATCTAACAGTCAAAACCAACAAAATCCAACAAGGAACCGACACAATTGAAACATATTACAGCAAGCTACTCATGCTATGGAAAGAAATCGACAGAAGGTAACCAAACCCAATGAAAGATCCAGACGATATCATCGTTTACAGTCAATTAATCCAAAAAAAATCGATTGTACCAATTCTTAGCAGGAATCCATCAGACGTTCGACAAGGATAGACGAGACCTCTTACTTTTAGACCCACTTCCTACAGTGGAGGAGGCCTATGCAAGTATAAGAAGAGAAATATTGAGGCGTGGAATCATGAAAACAGAGCCCTCATCAAATTTTTTATCACCGGGCTCCGGTGGAGTTTTCTCGGCAAAAGGAAAGACTTACCGGCATGAGGATGACAAAACTCACATAAAATGTACCCACTGTGGAGGCACAAGACATACAAAGAACGAGTATTTTAAACTCGTAGGCTACTCGGAATGGTGGCTCGATGCAAAAAAAAGGGGGGAAAGAAAACCAGCACGTTTTCCAGAGAAAAATCGGATCGGACAGGTAGCAATGGGATGGAGTACTGAGGGACATGCATCCATGGATGAAGCTGAAAGGGAAAGACAAGAAAGTACCAGAGAAGCCATGAAAGACCCAGACGAAGAAGGTACCAGAAGAAGAAAAGACGAAATTTCTCTCTCCTTTTCAAACGGCGCAGGAGCAGTAGGGTTAGAAGGGGGGAGTGAGGAGGAAAGGCTCCCTCAGCCTTTAAAGGGGGGAAGGGGCTCATCTTTAAAAAGGGGAAAGGGATCACGTGTACCCTTGCTCCCAACCCAAAATTTTTCATCCTCTTTTAATGTTTCATCTTATTTTAAAGGGGGTTGGATCTTTGATTGTGGTGCCACCGATACAATGTCATATGACCCCAAAGATTTTTTGTCTCATGACACACCTGTGAAAGACATCATTAAAACAGCTAATGGGGAAGGGATTAAAGTGAGCGGAGCTGGAACTATCTCTTTCACGAAAAATCTCACTTAAAAAAATTGTTTGTTTATCCCTGACATGTCACTTAAATTATTGTCAATAAGCCAACTCACTAGAGATCTCAAGCATACTGTTCTCATTAAACTCGGATGTTGCTTTGTGCAGGATGCTCAGACAGGAAAAATTATTGGGCATGGTATTGAGAGAGATGGACTATATTACTTGGAAGAGGAGACTCAAAAAGGCAAAGTAGTTCTTGTTCGCGGGTCAGAGGAAAGACAACTATGGACTTGGCATCGACGTCTAGGACATCCATCAGTAGGGTATCTAGAAAAACTTTTTCCTAATTTTGTAAGGCTAAAAACTGAGTTTAAGTGTGAAACTTGTATTCTTGCAAAGAGTCATAAACACTCGTACTCTAATAGTTTGAATAAAACTAATATGCCTTTTTTGTTGGTTCATTCTGATGTGTGGGGTCCTGCTCCCATAGTAGGATTATATGGGGTTTCATACTTTGTTACATTTATTGATGATTGCACCCGTATGAGTTGGATTTACTTCCTTAAATAGAAATCTGAAGTGTTTCATGTGTTTGTTGAATTCTATAATATGATCTGTACCCAATTCCAAACCCAGCCCCGCATGTTTTGCACTGATAATGGGAGAGAATACATTAACTCTAACATGCAATAATTCTTTAAACAAAAAGGACTTATACATCAGACTTCTTGCCCTAATACACCCTAACAAAATGGAGTGGCAGAACGAAAAAATCGCACACTCCTTGAGATGACCCGTGCCATGATGCTTGAATCCCATGTTCCTACTCATCTTTGGCCTGAAGCCATCGCCACCGCCAACTACCTTACCAATAGACTTCCCACAAAGAGTCTTCAACACCACACACCCCTAGCCACCCTCTAAACCCATTTTTCTGTACCCTCTTCACACACTCTACATCCTCGTATATTCGGGTGCACAATCTTTGTTCATTGTCCGGCTTGGGTACGAATCAAACTTGAACCACGCGCAGTCAAATGTGTTCTTATTGGATATGGTAGGAATCAGAAGGGTTATAGGTGTTATGAGCCCTTAACTAGAAAAGTCTATACTACTTTGGATTGCGAGTTTATCGAGAATGAATACTACTACTGTAGGAATGCTAATGGATGATCGAATGCAACAAGAGGGGGGGTGAATTGTTGTGTAGTAGGTTTAAGATTTTTGCCTCTAATTTTTGCGGAATTGTATCAAGTAAAGAACAAAACTTAAACTCAAAAACGAAAAGAAAAATAATAAAGGAGACAAAGATTTTACGTGGAAACCTTCTTGGCCTAATAAGAAGGAAAAACCACGACCCCCCGGGATTTCAAAATTCTCACTATGTTAAGGCAATCAATTACAATTACACAAAACAATGTTTGCTTCACTTGAAGCTTCTCAATTCTCTAAATGCTTCACTCAAAGCTTCTCTACTTAGGCCTACTTCTCTTCTCTTCTCTTTCTCTCCTTCTCTTTCTCTTCTCTCGATTCTATTCTCTATTCCCTTAGACTTCCCATAAGTCTAATTACAACAAAACACTCAATTACCCTTTACAAGGCCAATTCTCATGAAGATTAAAATTAAGTAGTTGCTCAAGAAAAATATAATGAATTAATTGGCATTCAAAAACAGAAAATATTTTTCTTTGAATGATCTCCCTTAAATGGACACTCTCTATTCATATCCGCTTAACCGTAGCTTCCCTCTTTTATAAAGGGAACAGCCGTCAGTGCACTCAGCCCACGTTCTCCATGAGATGCACTTATCCCACGACTTCCATAAACTTACTTGCTCCCAAAGAAAGTGGGAAGTTAGTTGAAAGTAGGAGTGGAACATAACTGTTGTACGGTTAATATTACATGAGTTAAAGGAAGATCCTAAAATGTAGGAGACTAATTCAAAGTAGAGAACAAGTCTCTTGGATGTCCGAGTTTATAGGAGATAAACAAGGAATTAGTCTTCTCCATGTTTTTAGGCGTATTAAAAATATTTTGCCAATTAATAAATAAATTTAATTAAGCAACTAATTAAATTTTAACCTTTTACATTAACTAAAACAGAAAACGTAATTTTCGTTACTTCCAGTCAATGTCTTCTTCAGACCTGTATCGTGGGGAACAACGCACTGTCTCCATCTACAACTTTCGTCAGGACTTCAACTCTAGGAACAGTAAACTGACTTCTAAAGCAATTGCCCAACTTCTTGGATATTTGAGACATGTACAACTTCCACGAATCAAGTCATAGGCTTCATCAACGATTTAAATTAAACCGGATATATACCTACAAAACAATCTCTAAAAATATGTTTGTTTATTTAAAAGTGAAGTCATCATCAAAACCTTAAGAGGCCAACAACTACTGCCATCTTCGATGTCAGGGGGAGAAGCAAAATGACGATCTCAGATGGTTAGTTACTCCGTGGTTGTCCAACCTAGACCCAAAAGATCAAGTAGACAATGCTACAGAGTCACCTCACCAAGATGTTTTGCCAACTCCTCTGACACTACCAATCCTTTCTGATCATCAGGTGAGTCACACAAATCTTGATAATATTGCTCCAGAAGACACTAACAATGAAAATGTGATTGTTGATACTTTGAGTGAAGAAATTGTCACAGATACAGCTGAAACAGGGAATCATGACAATCAAAATGTTGATAGTGAACCATATGTTTTACCCCCTCGTTCCAATCGAGGAGTTCCTCTAAGGAGATATGATCCTGAGTATGAAGCAAAATGTTCGAGGTATCCCATTGAGAAGTCTGACACAAGAAATTTGTCGCAGAGTGCCTTAGCATTTAAGGCAACCCTAGATGCAACCAAAAGCCCAACCACAGTCGAAGAAGCCCTAATGTCTGCACATTGGAGAAAGGCGATGGAGGAAGAGATTAACGCTCTTAACAAGAATGGCACATGGGAAAAATGCATCTTACCGAATGAAAAGAAAGTCGTCGGATGTAGATGGGTATTCACGATCAAGTACAAGTTAGATGGCACGATTGAAAGATACAAAGCTCGACTTGTGGCGAAAGGATACACTTAGACGTATGGAGTTGATTATTCAGAAACCTTCTCTCCAGTTGCTAAGCTTGATACAATACGAGTTCTATTCAGCATTGCAGTAAACTTAGACTGGCCCCTTCATCAATTTGATGTAAAAAATGCATTTCTGCATGGGGAGCTACAGGAGGAAGTGTACATGGAAGCCCCACCAGGGTTTACATCAGGATTCTCAGAGAATGAGGGGTGCAGATTGAGGAAGGCTTTGTATGGGTTGAAACAATCCCCTAGAGCGTGGTTTGGAAGATTTACCTCTGCAATGAAGAAATTTGACTACAGGCAAAGAAATTCAGATCACACCTTGTTTCTTAAGCGAAGAGGAGGCAGAACAACATGCCTGATAATTTATGTCGATGACATGATCATTACTGGGGATGATAGAGACGAAATTGCAAATCTGAAGGGAAAGCTATTTCAAGAATTTGAGATGAAAGACCTGGGTAGGCTGAAGTACTTTCTAGGGATTGAAGTTCTTAGATCAAACAAAGGAATTTTCATATCCCAAAGGAAGTATGTTTTAGACCTGTTAACTGAAACAGGGGTGCTGGACTGCAAGCCCATCGAGACACCAATGATGATGAACCATGGACTACAGATGATTGAAGGAGGGAAATTAGCTGATCGGATGCAGTATCAACGCATGGTAGGGAAACTAATCTACTTAGCTCACACAAGGCCTGATATTGCATATGCAGTAGGAGTAGTCAGCTGATTCATGCACAGACCACAGGTTCAGCATATGGACGCAGTTCATCGAATTCTTAGGTACCTCAAAGGATGTCCTAGAAAGGGAATTTTATATCAGAAGAATGGTCATCTTAATCTTGTGGCTTATACAGATGCAGACTGGGCAGGTGATAGAGATGATAGAAAGTCAACTTCAGGCTACTTTACTCTGGTGGCAGGAAATCTAGTCACCTGGAGAAGCAAGAAACAAAAGGTAGTTGCTATATCTAGTGCAGAAGCTGAGTTCAGGGGTGTAGCAAAGGGAATCACAGAAGTCCTGTGGCTGAGAAAGTTGCTAACTGAACTGGGATTCCCTCCTAAAAAGAGTTGTGAGCTATACTGTGATAATCAAGCGGCTATCAACATTTCAGAAAATCCAGTCCAACATGATCGCACAAAACATGTAGAAGTCGACAGGCATTTCATAAAGGAGAAATTAGAGGCCCAAGTAATCAAGCTTCCTCATGTAAAGTCAAAAGATCAGCTAGCAGACATCCTTACGAAAGCAGTTGGAACTCAGTTCTTTGAAGAAGTTTTATGCAAATTGGGTGTTGGTGATCCTACGACCCAACTTGAGGGGGAGTGTTAGACTATGTATTTCAGTTACTTGTATTCATATGGCGGTTTACTAGTATAGCAGTTAGTGTGGCAATGTGGCAGTTATTTAGGAGCAGTTTTTTACAGTTACTTTAGTAATCCTGTATATATGTTATGACCATTACAGATGAAATATAACATAGAAATTACAATAAACAAAATCTCGGTGTTAAATCGGAAATCAAAGTCTAAAATACTTACTCTATTTTAGATGCATACTTACAATATTCTTAATGTCTACCGAGAAACTTAGTCCATTTTTTCCTTTTAGAATCAGCCCAATCAAAGAGATCATGTATCACGAAAATTTGTGTTAAAAATTTGTTGAACTAAATGCAACCTAAATCAACTTTGCAAGACAAAAATCTGTGAGAATCGGAAGTCAAGTTGATAATTATCCCTTTCAATTTTCATCAAAACACTTGAGACTGGAGAAGTGTAAAACAGCTTAAACCCCAGGAAAATTCCTTCTTTCTTTCACCATAAAATCACAAAGCAAAAGCCAGCCAACTTCTTAGTAATATCAAAAAAATCCCGCCCGGAAAAAAGAAAAAAATCCATGGCCTTATCCATTTCTTCTACATCCCAAGTTTCAATCTTTAACATCCCATCTACTCAATCCCCCAAAATCTTCCCATTTTCTGTTTGCTTAAATTCCATTACATTAAACTGTAGTAAACTGCAATCGATTGTTTGTGCAGCTGCTAAGCAACAAAGTGGTTCATCAGTGAAGTCTAATAAGAAGAGGAAAAAGAAACCAGCTCCTATTTCTAAAGATTTGAGCTTTGAAGATTTGGGAGTTTTGGAGGAGGGAGAAAGTGGATTTGAAGAGGAGGAAGATAGTGGTAATGGAAAGTCTAAACGTTCAGAGGCTTATATTCCTCTTCCTTTACCAAAGCCACCAGCTGGGTTTGTGATTGATGAGCAAGGACAGGTTTTAATGGCGGCTTCAAGGAGAATTGCCACTATCGTTGAGTGAAATTCCTAACTCTTTTGTTTCCTTTCTTTCTTGTTTGATTATTTTCATTTTTCTGTTGTGGGAATGGGTTTTTGTTTAATTGTTTAGTTTTGAGATGGCTGAGAAAAATTTGAGCCTATCAGCAAGTAAGTGTAAACTAATATTTGACTCTTAATTTAGGTAAGGCTTCCTTGTACAAAAAAGTTTTTGGGTCGGGTTCCTTGTACAATCTGGGTTTGCATAATTGGGTAGGATAATTGTGAGTGTATAGAAACTTGCTCTAGTAGAACTTGTATTGAGCTTTGTTAGTAGGGATATTTTAGGGTGTGCAAGTTGAACGATCATGCCTCCTGTATACGAAAAAGTTAATAAAAAAATATGAAAAGTTTATTAACAAAATAAATATATATACTATAAATAAGGCGCAAAATAAAAGTTTTGCCTAGGTCCCAAATTTTTCAAGGCGGCACTACTATACATTCTGATGATGACGGATTGTTTATGTGCACAGGTTGATCCAACCAATAACCTTCCATTGGAGTGCATGATCAGGAGAGTATTCAAAAATTCTAAAGGGGATGATTGTTTGTTGCTTTGCCCAGTTGATATGTAAGCTACATTCCTTATCAATAATGTAGTTCTTCTGATGTTAGGTTTTCCAGCTCCTGAACCTTAATGTTATATGCAAACAGTCCATTTGGTTAGTGGTACTAAATGGTGGTAAACTGGTAATAATAATGATTTATAGTGTAAAATCTCATCAAAATTTCCATGTCATTCTCATGGTGATGAAATTTTGGTCACAAAAACGATTTTTATTCACAAATTTTTATTACCACTTAATACCACGCATTGGAATGAAATTTATGAAGAAAATAAGATGATTGAAGTTGGACAAGCATACCCATCAAAATAGCCAAGGGATTTTTCAACCAAAATTACACTAAGTTTCCATTCCCATTAGAGTAAGATTATGAACAACATTTGCATTTGGCAGGCCTGTTCAGATTTTGAAGAGCACAAATATCGAAGGATGGTCAGCTGTATGTCTCTCTTTCTCATTACCTTATTAGTCATAACTAGAGCTGTTTGATCATGTAATGAATGCAACCAATCTTCACTTTGTGGATTAGCAATTAGAATACTACCATATTATTTCTTATGACTATATTATTTCTTATGCATAAGTCGGAATTACCGAAACAAGATTGAAGATGAATAGTGTTAATATTAAAATGTAGCGAGTAATAAGGAACAAAGAAAGTATAAAAGTAGAATTATGAAATGGAAGTGGGTAGGGAGAGAAGATGGTTAAGAGAAACTAGATAGATGGACATATAAAACGAGATTATATTATTCACAAAAGATTTGTTTATAACCTGAATGAGAAAGGGGAAAAGACATTTCAACGTACATTTAAGGGAAGTGTGAAACAATTTATGGGGATTACCAAGACAAGAAGTAATTTTTTTAAAATTATTTGATTTTCTTATTATCCTTGCCTTTCTATATCTCGTGTTGAGCTTATGAGCTAGTAGAGCGAAGAATTCTGTTTATCTAAGTTGGTCACATCACATGTGTTTTCTCTAGGAGGCATGTGTATCACAATTCTTTTACCATTTCCACACTATTTCAAGTCTTAGTCTCTCTAATCAATACCAATCATGATTGATTAATGATCCATTTGATTTAACAACATAGTGGCACTTAGTGGAATGGTTTGGGAGTGAAAGAAATGATCTACTTTACTTTAGGTTATCTTTTCCTTTATAATGTTGAAACTCGTGGCATTTACATCTCTAGTTAATATAGTTACTCTGTGACAACTGAAATGAGGAAGGAGCTAAACCTGAGATTTTTCGGATTCTACCTTTGGTTAAAAACTCTTCTGTGGTGTATTATGACGTTACAACGTTGTTGCATGATGCAGTAGTTCTTTGGATACTTGTTGATGTGATCTTTTTTCTCTTATCTATCTTTGTTTTCTATTTAACCATTTGTAAAGTTATTTCTCTTTTTTTGCTTTTATAAAAGTTTGGAATTAAGGCTTTGACATTATTATTGTAATCTGATAGTAATATCATGACATTGAGAAAGTTAGTTTTGTTGTGTACTGTTGATGGCTTTGGTGTTGCCATTTTTCTCTCTTTATTCGATACAAATGAAGTGCTCAACTTGGTTTTTCCTCATGTTTGCAGGTTAGTGATGAGGATGTTGAAGCTCTACTTCCAACAGCAGCTTATGCTCTTGCTAAGATACACATGCATTTGGTGCATAGTGGGTAAGTTTTGGTATATAAGCTATTCTCTTTTGATCTGAGATTGCTCTCCATCGATTGTTTTTGTAATAGTGTTCCAATAAATATGGCCGTGTCATCTCGTCTATTGTTTGCAAGACAGGTTTTGTTATACGGCCCGTGGAGGATTTTGTTACTCGGAAGATAGCATTTTTGAATTTCGATCAGGTATGGGCGATATGGCTCTAACTTGTCTGTATCTTGAACCCTATTTGGGTTTCCTCTGAATCTTTGACTCTAAAACTAGCTTGGAACTGTTCCTAGCTATGTTACTAATGGTATTTCAGTTGCGATCGTTATTATGTCTTCACGGTTATACAAAATTACTCCCTCCGTCCCCTTTAATTTGCAGTATATTCCATTTTCCGTCCCACTTAATTTGCATCATTTATATTTTTGGACTATGGCCCACTACTTCCTTTTAATCTCATCCATACATTTTAACTTTTAATTACATTCACACAATTCATTCTCTCTCTTTATTTATTACCATTATCCTCCTTTTTCTTAAAAAACATGTTTCTCTTTGATGCAAATTATACATGATAGAGGGAGTATATGTTAAATTATAGGAGTATTATATTCAAAAAAGCACCAATCTCCATTTCTCATTATTGAGGAGAATTTTCTTATTTAGTTTCACCTTATGTTTAGTGTTTGCTTTAGATGCATGATGATATTTTTGATGAGCCTGGTGTATGGCTTATTGGTCATTCACTTTAAAAAAATGAGGATAAAAGAATTAAAAATAATCAATAGAATGAACACAAGTAGAACAACATTAAAGAATTAATGGTAATAAGAAAACTAAAACCAAACTAAAATAAGCAAAACTTTGAAAAAACCATCTATTCGTCCAAAGATCAATTATAATGCTTACAAATCAGAAAAAACTGCAGAGTATTGAAAATGTAATTTCATCTTCCATTTTTGAATTAATATGAGACTTAAAAGCATTGTAGTAGTACAACATTGCTCTATAAAATGATGAAAATGTAGCCACCAACAAGAATTGAACAATGTTAAACTAGTCTCCAATAAATTAGGCGAATTAAAGGAAAATAGTATTGCTTATAAAGTATTTTCTAACATGGGAATGAAAAAAAATACCTATTTTAGAACCGATATTTGTAGTCACAATAGAAACAAAAGCATTCTACTACTCCAATGCCATTAGTAGCTCCTAATTAGGCGAGGTTCAAAAGGTTCAAGTGTACGCAACATCAACCACAAACCTGACAGCCCCATTGAACGCTACAAGGCCTGAGTTTTTACTTCTCATCATCTCGAAAACCTGTTTGTTAATCTAAACAAAGGGTGAATCAAAGTATTATAACTGAATACTTTGTGTGGACATTTCACTGTGAAGAGTACACTAATAGGGGACTATACGTAAGAACCATCATATTGGACACAAATAAAAGCAACAACATGAAGTAAACACTTCCTCAATCACAATTCCATCTATTACTTTAAGTAAACACTTCCTTCAACAATATGAATAGAAATATGAAGAATAACTAGAAGTTAAATCACAATTCCTACCTAAAAGAATACTTGAAAGTTCATGACTAGTGCCACTATTGCATCAGATATAAAGATGTCTATTTGTGAACGAATAACCACTCAGAGAATACAAACATAATACAACAAGTGAGGGAAAAAATTATTAACTACAAGCTCAGAACTTACAGCTAACAATGCTCCATCGCCCGGGAAACTACCACTCACTAGCATGTTTACAACAACTACAA
Source organism: Amaranthus tricolor (assembly GCF_026212465.1). Classification (NCBI taxonomy): domain Eukaryota; kingdom Viridiplantae; phylum Streptophyta; class Magnoliopsida; order Caryophyllales; family Amaranthaceae; genus Amaranthus; species Amaranthus tricolor. The sequence goes on from NC_080058.1 coordinate 9,719,869, forward strand.
ACATCATAGTATAAGCTCTAAAGCTCCATAGGCAATGCTAATAATAACTATACTGGTAAGACGTGGAGCCTAGGCCCGAACGAACTTTGATGGTGTGAATATTTTGTTAAGCTATCAAAGAAATTTTAATTACCATGAGTAAGTTGAACATCATCTCCATTGTTCTTTTGTAGGCAAGCACAAGCAAAGAAATTAGCCTTGGCACGGCTTCAATGTGGTTGCAAATACTCCACTACTTTTACCTTCCAATAGCCATCAAAAAGCAATTGAAAAACCCTAAATTACTAAAACCCAGAAATTACATCAGTTTACAAACCCTAGAAAATCAATAGCCATCAAAAAGCAATCCAAAAACAACTTACTAGAAAACATTTGCCGATGACAGATATCTACTATACAAAATTTCTATCAGAACCTTGAAGATGGAAGAAATCATGAGTTTCAAGATCAAAAAGTCTTTATCAGCAACGCAGGAAGGGCAATTGACTATTACACCATTAAAGTTTTAAAAAATTAAGTAAAAATCATATCTAGATCACCAAGATCTACCATCAATGATTCAATGGGAACAATCACAAAACTCACAAAAGGGCTATAATTTCCACAACTAAAGCGCCACAAAATTATGAAAATCATAGCCAAAAATTAAAGTTTGACAATAAAATATCATTTCTTCACAAATAAAAAGCATAAAGATAAAAGAAAAAAGAAAAAAGAACTATTTCTCGAAACCAGCAAAAAAAATGAAAGATCAGGGCTTGAGCGATGATTCAAATCGGTGAGGGTACAAAACTCACCAGTAGGACGACTTCCTTTGTTGTCAATGGTGGTTGAGGAGGAAGAAAATGGGGTTGGGAGGATGAAGCAGATGAATGGTGAGTTTTAGAGGGAAGGGAAAAGTTTGAGTTAAGAGCGTGAAATAAACCTGAAAGTGAGTATTTGTATTGTGTGTTTTAGAAACGAAACAAATTAACTATTATTTGTATCGTTTGTCAAAACAAACGATACAAATAATACTTATTTGTATTGTTGGTTTTGACAAACGATACAAATAACAGTTATTTATATCGTTTATCAAAACAAACGATACAAATAATAGTTATTTGTTTCGTTTGTCAAAACGAATGATACAAATAATAGTTATTTGTATCTTTTGTCAAAATAAAGGATACAAATAGCTATATATGTATCTTTTATTTTAATATAAGATACAAATAAGGGGTTGCAAATGGTGTTTTTCCTATTAGTGAGGTTACAACATTATTAGGAATTGTGGTGATTGTATTAGGTGTTGAAGATGTAAACCATTAAGATGGATTATGAGGAAGAAACTAGACATATTCTAAGGACTTGCATCATTATGCCTCGTAGAACGAATATATGGTTTGGGTCCCAGTGATGCAATAACAAGGGTGACACGCTTGTAAATTCATGAGTTATTTCTTCAAGCGCCTAAAATGCAATTTCGTATACCGTCAATATGTAGATAATATGCAGATTTGAAAACCTTTAAAACCCAACTAATTGCAACCTTATTTTTGCACTATGCAATCTCTGACAATGCTAGAGTCAAAATTTAGATTTTGACAAAGAAATAGCGAAACTACAGGTTAACAATGTGTCGAGAACCTAATTTTTTTCACCCAAATACAGACACAACAAAAGAAAACATCAACTGACCTGAATTTCCTCTTATTAATTTCTGTTTCAAAGAATTGATTACAAGCCCAAGCAACTGCCGAGATCCCAAACTAATTCCAAGCTGAAGAGAAAAAACATCCGCTCAGCCCATGTATATAGGACTAGGGAATAAAAAGAATACAACAAAACAAGAAAAACTAAAAGACCAACTGACCCAACCAAAATAACCGCCTACCAACAGTACAAAAAATAACCACTAACTAACTAACTATCCTTCCTATTATTCCAGCTGTGATTATTGACATCTTTTCTTTCTCGACGACTATAATTATATTTGATAACCGGTCGATCCTTCCTAGCACCATTTGTCACACAATGCTATCGGAATAAGGAGTTTGGTGCTCCTTACCCAAGTAATTCCTTGCCTACGATTGTCTTTGGTTATGGTAATTAAAAAAGCAAATCAATTCGTACTTAGAACTTAGAAGGTCATTTACAAAGTTTAAAATAATAAGTTCTTGTGTTTTGTTGAATGGGGCCTATGGCCACCATTTACCAGGATAATTTTATAAAGGTTGAACTTTGTCATGTGTATGAATTATGATTCATTTTGCGGCTTTAAGAATAATGATTAGGATTTTTGTTCATGATCAATTAACGGAAACAACAATTATATCCAGGACGTGCCTTTAATCTTCTGTGGACATATATCTTGATGTGTATATTGTTTGATGTATACAACGATTTTGGAAAGATTAGTCTCCAGTGTTAAATTATAAGTGAATGATCACTTATGTTGCTGCTAACATCTCCTATCAAGTAGTTCACTCTTCACATTTGCCACAACTCATAGTGCTCACAAGTTGGCAATACTATATGAACCACAGTGTAAAAATGCGGTGACGGTCACGATTGTGGTAACGAAACGGTGATGCGGTTATCGTAACGCTTAAATATCGGTTGAAATCGTAAGATATCCCTTGATACGGCCACAAACGCGATTTTTTTACACCTACAGAGCGCGTGAAATATCAGTTCATTTATTTTTAAATCCGTTACAACTTGGCCGATGCAATGCAATGCGACCTTGTTTTTACACTATTACTTGTTCGCACTTCATATAAGAAATAAGTAAACTGCCCCACTTGAAACGATCAAGGTTTGGCTCATTTTTCATGTGCCTTACAGTTTTCTGCGTAGATTCATCAACTAAGCTGCAATTTCAGAGTTTGCATGCTTTAGGCAATCAGAATAATTAGCTCATGTAGTATTTTACAAGCTAATGTCATTGAAGTTTCTTCTTTCCAATTCTAATGTACTCCCTACGTTGTGAATTTGTTTCACTCCTTTTTGAGATGTATTACTCATTTTGTTAACCACAGCGGCACAATCTATGTCCTCAATCCTCATGTGGTTTACAAACTCATCTTCTCTCTGTTAATCATTTAAAAGTTTCCTCCTCCTACTTCTCTTCTCCTTCTTTATTTCAACCAACCTTGATAAAATAACCAAATGCACTTGTAGCACACTCAAAAGGATGGATAGACTAACTGTCTTAGAGCAAGGCATGAAGGTATTGGATGATTGGGACATATTGCCTCTTTGTTATTACAAGGGTAAGGTTGAATACATACGACCCTCTAAACGCTTACCTAGGTGGGACCCACTTAATGTTATAATGGAGATCATACAACTCTATCTATAATTATGGATTTATAGGTGATCAAAATTCCTGACCTGCATGGCTGGTATTCTATTTGTTTGACCAATAGGCTGAAGCACGAGCTGAAATGCCGCAGCCTGATCCAAAGCATAGCCCTTTGATTAGCTCTAAATGGTTGCCTTGTGCATCTGTCGAATTATATGTTTATCGTGCCTTTAGCATTCCTGATGGACAATGCTAGGCTCTATGAAATGGATTGAAATGTACAGTTGTTTGCTATCCTGTATTTGTGCTTGGAATAATATTTTATTGGTTCAATTTTGTCTGTGATACATGTCGCTTGCAGATGATGGACAAGATATAGATGGTGTGCCAACCGAAGGTGTTGAAATTACGTGCTTCCATATGGTAAGTTTGGTGGTATAGACTATCTATGGACTTAACAACACAAATTGAACCTTTTCCGTGATTTAAGTAATTGTTGGTAACACTCTTTTATTTTCATTCATGCTTTTATCAGAACGGGTCACATTATATGATTTACACACCTTCGGATCCACTCCTTTTTGTCGCCATTAAGGTATTTTAGTAGTAGCCATGTACTGCTTTCTCGTTCATTTTAGAGGCATTTTATCGTGTATTGTAATTTATGGAGAGCATACCATTCTTCTCAATGTATTAGAGTTTCCTGTTTTGTTCATACTGACTTGGTCGGGTATTTTACTTTTTTCTTTCCATTGTTATACAGGAAGAGAATGGCCAGCTGAGAATCGCAGACGATGTAAGTTTTATTTCTTTATCCCCTTACAAGAAAACTTGTTAGTAGTATCAATTCTTTATGCTATCTTGCTGTATTGAATTTTAGCTTCAGACATGCCAATGGAAACCACTTATAATTTGATACTAAAGGGTATTATTGTAGTCAGTTTGTGGTTGGTTTTTGTTGTATACAGTGTCTAACAAATCGTAATTCTTATGTCTCTTCTCAAACGTTTTCCGTTGAGTGGGTTGGCATTTCACGATTGAAGTTCAAACCGATCTTACATCGAGGGTCGAAGAGGGGAAGGGGGTGGGAGAGTGAAGCTATAAGCCTATAACAGTACGTCTGTTCAGAGATCCATCTAGGATTTGTTTCGAGTGTTTAAGCAAGCTGTTGTACTTTCCATAGTTCAGCTCTTAATGCCTAGTAAATTTTGGGGTTATAAGGTGCTGCCCACTTAACCAGTGAAACTAAAGTGCATGAATTGACTATACTCCCTCCGTCCCATTAAATTTGCAGCATTTTCTATTTTGGTCCATCACACTTAATTTGCATCATTTCTAATTTTGGACAATGGCCCATCTCTTTCTTTTAATCTTATCCATACATTTTAACTTTCTTTTAATTTCCTCCACACAATTCATTCTCTCTCTTCATTTATTACCACGTAAAATTTATCATCTTTCTCTTTGATGCAAATCAAAGAGGACAGTTGAGTACTCTTGTTCAAGAGAAAGTTGAACATCATTCCTTCCTAGGGAATGTTGATTCTCACATCTCTTCAAGCTTAAGGCTGTCTTCAGTTCTCTTTTTACCTGCTAAGATTGGTCGGGAGCATAGTGTAAAAATGTGGTAATGGTCGCAATCACGGTAACAAAGCGGTGATGTGGTTATCATAACGCATAAATATCGGTAGATTCATAAGATATACATAGATACGTCCCAAAACACGGCTTTTTTTAACACCTTTACAACACGGGAATATCGATTCGTTTGTTTTTAAACCTTTACAACGCAGTCAATGCAACCTTGTTTTTACACTATGATCGGGAGTAAGGATGTACACGATTTGGGCCTTTCCCTTTGTTTAAGATGGAATTTTACCAGGTTAGTCTTTGTTAAATAGCTTGTGCTACTTGATGGCATCACACAAGTGGTTGGGTTTCTAAGAGGGTCTAGGGAGTTGTGGCTCCGTATATCTAGATGAGAATAATGTGTTCATATGCGACGTTTCTTGTGCGCCTAACCTTTGTTTGAAGAAATATCGACATTTTGATTGTTTCAAAATTCTTGAAAATTTGAAATTGTTGCTAGAAAAGGTCCTACTTTGAAATTGAATCAGGACGGCTATTTCTCACCTAGCGTACTGGATTTGTTATTCAGGAACTTTTGGACGACCCTGCTGTTGTAAGTGCAATAGATGAGGAGACCGAATTCAACGCATTAGTGGTATTTAAAATTTGTGATCTTTTTTGTTCCGTAGATATGGAAATTGATCGTTTATCTCATTATTTCCTCATGGTATTTACGGTGTACAGGAGGAGGAAGCCGCTCTTTTGGAATCGGTGTTTGGTGAGAGATGATGTACAAATGGACATTGTTTTTCTGTAGAAATAGTTCTTGTTGTACAGGAAATTTTGTTTGTATAATTTGCATTATATTAGATGGGAAGAAATGGATTATATTAAGTTACACATGTGTTAAGGTCTTAGGCAGTTGTAACTACTAGTAATGCATGGTAATTTGTCGGAAGATGTTTGTTAAAGGAACACTTGACTTAATATTATCTACTTGTGCGTGTCTTACCATGAAATGAATCTATATAATTAGTCTATTTTCTAAGTCGTCATTTTAAGATTGTAAATGATCGCTATAAGATTATAAAACGTGATTCCTTTAAAACTATAAGTGATCACTTTAAAATTATAATTGATTATTTTAAGACAGTTAGTGTATTTAGCCTAACAAAAATGCTTTTACTATGAGATCATTTCATTTGAGAATTCGTGTAATACAAATGAATCTATAAAAATGCTTTTAGCCTAATAAATATTAGTTCAATATCGAAATTTTTTGAGTGTAGATTTGTTAATTATAGTATTTTGACCAATTCAACAGAAATATATTTCAAATTGCTATTCATATCATATCTCAATTTTCTCAACATAACAATGCATAACATCTATAAATAGTAGTTCAATTGCCAGAGGGAAAATATTAAACTTTCCTTGCAAAACTGCAGCTCATATCGACCCAATAACAATTAGCATCATCAACAATAACGTAATTCTAAATCAAATTATGTTTCGACTTCTTAGTTTACACTTCAATTTGATTGCTTTAGTTAAAATCATTTTATTCTAATTAATTTGAATTTTTTAATAGAAAAAAATTTATTATGGGCGCCCCACCAACTAATTTGTTGTGCGGATAGCGAAAGCTTACCAAAGACAATAAATGAAACAATAAAGAACACACCTAAAATTTAACGTAATTTACTATCAATTGCGATAACTACATCCAAAACATTAATTTTACTATTAATGGAACGATGAATATAAGAAATACTCTTTATACATGGTGGCTCACTTTGTTTTTCTCTACTTGCTCTCATAAAACCCTAATTCTAATTAGAGAGGGATTTGTATAGTAAGCATCTCAATAGAAGAAATTTAGCAATTACATGAAAAACTGCTCAGAAAATCCTAATAATCATCAACCTACACACTACGCCGAGTCGGCTTTTTGTGTCCATCCAGAACACGCCAACTCAGTGTTGGGAAACTGATTACATCCTTGCTGGACTTGATACACAATCTTACAAAACCATCATTGACGAAGTCAATGCCCGTGACTCACCAATCTCGTTCTTCTATTAATCATTATAGTCAACTCGACGTTTTTCCCACTTTCTAAAAAAGTCGAGTCGACTTGTGCTTCTAGAAAGTTTCCTGATTTCAGCGAGTGATCATCGACTCGTCTTCTCCTCTTGCCCACCAAATGCCGACCCGGCGTTGACTACTGGAAAACGCTCCATCTTTGATTTTTCAACCCATGTCCCAGACTTAGTTCGAGTCACCAGACCTCAACATAGGTAATACTCCCTCCAATTTAGATCCAGTGTCTCATTTGATTTTTATCTTATATTCAATGCACTAATTCAATCCTAAATATCTCTAATTGAGCAAAATTAAAATAATCAAAAAAATTGAGTTTTAATAAATTTACATTGAGATGAATCAAGAAAAATTCACTCTTATATTTATATTGTAATATCTCAAAATATCTATATACAAATTTAAAGTGTCAAAAGTAAATGAAATATTCTATATGGTAAACACCAACTTTGGCAAAAAGGCGAGTGGTATCAATTCTTAAAATTTTTTCCACAAAATAGCACTCAACTCTTGAAAAATTAACTACCGTAACATTATTAAGGTAAAAACATTTAATTTCTGTTAAGTATGAAAATGACCATTTTACTCCTGTTTCATTTCATCAAAAGTCAACATCTTCTTCCTCTTCTTCAACATGTTCTTGCTTCTCCATTACTGTTCTTCTTCCTCTTTTTGCCGAGATCTACCAGAATCTTTTAAAAACTCCATTCTTAGCTTGAGTTGTGTAGACAAGAAAGACTTCATTCTTTTAACATACAATCGCTAATAGATAGACAAAAAAATGCACAATTAAACTCAAACATCATGTAAAATTGTATAAACTCAACACTACTTCAATTCATAGTTAAAAGAATGAAGTCATTGGATTAAGCATTGAATTAAAATAATACTAAATATTGGATTGATTGGATGTCCTAGGATTTTAGATGATAATCTGTAGGAACACTGAAGACATCCACGCTCAAGATTGTGCTCCTACTAATTTTGTGCTTCTTTCATTATGATTATTTAAAAGCAGATGAAAACACAAACATAACTCTGACCTTAATTACTCATGTTGGATGCCAAGGAGAATAAAAACTATCAAGTTCAAGTTTATACAATTTTATTTTCTAAATTCTAACTATGAACTTAGAAAATAAAACCTTCCAATTTTAGTTTATTTTCATAGTTAGAATTTAGAAAATAAAATTGTATAAACTTGAACTTGATAGTTTTTATTCTCTTTGGCATCCAACATGAGTAATTAAGGTCAGAGTTATGTTTGTGTTTTCATCTGCTTTCAAATAATCATAATGAAAGAAGCACAAAATTAGTAGGAGCACAATCTTGAGCGTGGATGTCTTCAGTGTTCCTACAGATTATCATCTAAAATCCTAGGACATCCAATCAATCCAATATTTAGTATTATTTTAATTCAATGCTTAATCCAATGACTTCATTCTTTTAACTATGAATTGAAGTAGTGTTGAGTTTATACAATTTTACATGATGTTTGAGTTTAATTGTGTATTTTTTTGTCTATCTATTAGGCGATTGTATGTTAAAAGAATGAAGTCTTTCTTTTGTCTACACAACTCAAGCTAAGAATGGGGTTTTTAAAAGATTTAATATGGGGAGCCTGGTAGATCTCGGCAAAAAGAGAAAAAAAACAGTAATGGAAAAGCAAAAACATTTTGAAGAAGACAAAGAAGATGTTGACTTTTGATGAAATGAAACAGGAGTAAAATGATCATTTTCATACTTAATAAAAATTAAATTTTTTTACCTTAATAATATTACGATAGTTAATTTTTCAAAAATTAAATGCTATTTTGTGAAAAAAATTTTAAAAATTAGTACTGCTCGACTTTTGCCACATGCTTACCGTATAAAATATGACAAAGATAATTGGTCGGATTCTCAACCTCATGGCATTGGGATAAAGAGAAATCCAGTTTGAATTTGAAGCTTGTGGAAGAGACCAAGTATGGCTTCTGCCATTGGAAGCCGATTTTCCACAATTCTAAATGGATTTACCTTTAAGCTTAATTCCCCCTGCTATTTACTTCCCTGCTTCCTTGCTATTCCTCACCCTTGTACTATTCCGCAAACTTCACCTCTTTCAATTTCCTCTAATTCTGCTTCATCTTCTTCTGGGTTAAAGCAAATGAACCATCTTTTGAGAGCTTCCTCTGAAGGTATCTGTCTTACCCTTCTCTATAAGCTTAATTTAATTGTTTCCTTTTTCTTTTAAGCTTCTTTAGTCAAATCATAATGCATGTCTTAGTTACTACTCCTACTGATTTCCGGTATAACTTAGTTTGCTATGGTAATCGCTGATGAGTATTTTGATTTGTCATTTTTATCCGATATAATTGCAATAATTATTTTGTAAATTAAGATACCCTTTTTCGAAATCATATGAATAATGATTTGGATAATTAATCCACCTTACCCATATCTTTTGTGATTGTGAGAGAAAAAAGGTTGGGCATGAGTAGATAATTGAGGAGATACAAAATGTTTTTTTAATTGTGTATTTCAACCAAAGTGGCAATAAATGAGGGGAAGATGACTGACTGGGTTTACATAATTGTGCAGCAGTGCACTGAAAAAAGCTGTTTTTACTTGATTATTGTTGGAAGCTTAAAAAGATTACTGTATGGATTTTTCTAAACTTTATTAGTATTGGTGTCCATGGGTATATGAGTGAATGTGAACTAGCTCAATTTTCATGTATAATATCGTGTCAGTGCAAGAGCCAAATCACCTTATGTTGGAGGTGATATTGATCACATTATAGCTCAATATATGGTATGTCTCATTGAGGGAAACAATGGGTATACAAAGATATTTAGATGCCATAGTGTTGGAGCTTCGAGGAAGCTCAAAGAAGGGGGCCAGAGCTGAGTGCTCGAACGAGAAGGGAGTGCTGGAATGAGCTCTTTCAGGGATAGTAGCAATCATAGTAAGTGTCTGGTTGTTACTTGCTCGTTCGAGCACTTGGATTGCTCGTTCGAGCACTTGGATTGCTCGTTTAGGTTGTTTTCCGTTTCGCAATACGTTATGGGTGTTGTATTTTTGTGAGATTCATTGCACTATATATGGGATGCATTAAATCAGATTAGGGTTAGTGTGGAGTAGCCTTTTAGGGTGAAAATACAAACACAAGTGAGAGCGAGTTGTTGAACTCTTTGTGAGGCTTGTTCTTGTATTCAAGAAAAAATCTATTGTTGGAGGTTGTAAGCTCTAGAGGGTGAGATTACAAAGGTGAGAATCTATGATAAAATATAATTAATTTGAGGGGGGTGTCCAAGACACCATTAAACTTTGTTGTGTTTGCTTTTATCTTGCAAACCTTGAATCTTTTTGTTGTTGCTTGTGTATACTCTGTTTTTCTACCTTCTTCTACATCTTCCATTGGAGGGTCCAAATTTCTTTTCTTTCATTAGTAAGGATTATGAGCCTATATGAGATATATCTTCTTTACTTGAACTTCACAAGTAAATTGGTGTCCCTCAGGTTAAATTCATTAGACTCATGGATTATTTGTTTGCTTTTAATGCATAATGCTCAAGAAACTCAAGTTGTTGCTAGGTAAACATTTGCTTTATTGGTGTTTGGAGGAAAAGGATGGCTGAGATTGTTGCATCAACTTTTGTACATTGTAGTTTTTGGTTTGGTTTGGTTTTGAGGATAATAAGGAAAAAAAATTGTAATGTGTAAATGGTATGAAGAGAGAAATGAAATGTATGAATGAGAATTAATAAGAATGTCTGGAGTTATTTCCAGAAATGGAAATATAGTAAACAAATTGGATAGATGAAATAGGAAAATGCAGCAATCTCAGCCATCCAGAGAGTAACTCGTATAGACTAAGGGCCTCTTTGGTATGGGAATATTTACAACAATGGAAATAAAGAAAGACTATTCATTTGTGTTTTGTTTAGCAATGTTGATACTTGATAACCAAATTTGTTGCTTGTGAATATTTGATACTACCGTTTTGATACTTCTCATCTATGTTACTCAAACTCTTCGTTTTCTCCGGCTCACCGGTGTTCGTTAAGGATACCGGTGCCAGATACGTGCTCGGTACACTAGATTGCACACGGATACGACACAATCGATGAAATCAACGAATGGATAGAAGATAAAGAGGGATAAATCAAGGAGAAGAGAAGAGAAGATAAAAGAGAAAGTAGAACATAAAAGGAAAAAGGTGAAGAAGATGGAAATTTACCTTATGGTGTTTCAAATCGCCATTGAAGGAGCATGTTTAGTAGCCTTTATTAGCTTCAGGATTTGAAGATGGAATGCTGGGCATGGGAAACCGAAATGTTAGGACTAAGGTTTGAAAATAAAGGCAGAAGTTTTAGTATGCTATATTAGCTTTAGGCTTTGGGTTATTTATGTTTTAAGCCCAAAGTACAATTTAAAGTTATTTTCTTTTTTTTTTGTTTTGTTTTCTTTTATTTTTCTTTTCATTTCTTTTGTCAAACAAGTTTTCTACTCAGTTTTTCTTTTTTTTTTTTCATTATTATTATTATTATTATTTTTTTTTTTTCTATTTTTTTTATTTTATTTATTTATTTTTATTTATTTATTATTATTATTATTATTATTATTATTATTATTATTATTATTATTATTATTATTATTATTATTTACAATTTAGGCAATTTTAAGTATATTTATGTCGTATGAGAATTTTTAATAATATTTTATTGTATCCCTATACCCATGTCCAATGATAGGACAATGTCCACGTATCTTAGAATTCTAAAATTATCGTACTGGACACTAGGATCTATACCCGTATTCGATACTCGTACCAGAGTCCAAGTAACATAGCTTCTTATTGATCTCCGACTCAAACTTTTTCTCATCCACTTACTGAACTCATTTTCATTTGTTCATTGATGCATATCCTTCTTTTTCCTCAGCATCCTCATCAACTCCTCATGTGACTTTAACTCATTGCCATCGAAATCGAAATCGAAATTGAAAACAATGTTGTTTTTTACCTGAAGAAACCCAGAAGTTTGAGAAATGATGAAGATATGAAAACTAAAAGTTTTGAAAAAAGAGGAATTACAAGTGTCTCTATTGACATTGATGGTTATGTAAGAAGGGGAAAACTTGGAATGGAGAAATTGTTAAAAAGTATGAACAAACCAATGTTACATGAAACGAGATTCATTTCTATACGAGAAAGCAAATGGAAATTTAGTGTTATAAAACTTAGGAAACCAAATTTGATTCAATGGAAGTTAAGATAAAGCCATACTATTGTCCAAATACATTTGATTTTCTTTTGTAAGTTATTTTTACGATTTTCTTTTGTAATTTGTCCTTCATTGGTGTGATGTGGACTGTTTGAGTTCGAGGTAGTTTTGTGGAACAGAGATTGACTACAATATCTAAATAGTAATTAGCCTATAAGTTGTGACGTCATAACAAATTTCTAGTTGCCACATTTTTTTTCCAGTGTTTCTATGTTGTGACGTGATAACAAGGAATTGAGTCTTTTTCTCTTAGAACATAAGAATTCAATTACTATAAGAAAGGGAAACAACAATAAGTGTTTTCTTTCCATAACTATACCAAACAACGTATAACAAGTACTCCCTTAAATATAACCCTTACTATTGTTTGTTGTGTTCTTTTCTTTCCATTTCCACTCTTCATATCAAACGCCCCTTTAGACCTAAATATAGGACCAACTTTGCAATTTGAGAGATAACGCAATGTAATGGCCAATTCCTTTAGAAGAAAATAAATGAAAAAGAAAAAATAAAGTTCAAAAACTTGAAGCATAATTTGAAATGATTATTCTTCAAAAATTTATCAATCATACAACAATTGAAATAGTTCAGTCTTGTAAGGTTACTTGTTATGAATGATCACTTGATGAGAAAGAAAATGCAACATGTTAATTTATGATTCAATGATCATTTTTAATTTAATTTTATAGGACTTCAAAATGATCTTGTTGAAGATTCAAAGTTTGTTCCTCTGAATGCTGAAGATCCTAGTTATGGGCCCCCGGTAAGTTATGATCAGCCCTCAATCATACAAGCTTGACGATCTTTCCCTTTTTTCGTTCTTTTTTATTTTAATTTATATCCTTTAAATAACTTGTGACCACTTTCTATCGATAGTTCTTGTACATGAGTGTTAGACGTCAAAATGTGTCATCAACAAAGTGTTTAAACACATGCCTAATCCTTCTGCACAACATCACTTGGAATAATCTCAAGATGTTTAAAGAATGTGTTTACACTCTCTTACGCTCACACAGGATCAATAGCATGCAAGCGAACTCTTATGGTTTCTGTTTTCTTGTTCATTATATCCAGCCTGTATTGATTTGCAGCCTGCTCTAAGAATTTATGCGTACAGATATGCCTGTGAACTATAGCATGCTGCAGTAATTGGCAGATTACAAGATTAAAACAAGCCTGATCCTTCTAGAAGTCAAACCACATTGTTAACCCACAATAGCTACTTAACTACAACAACAATTAAGAAACTAAACAACTGAATCAATATGTTACACAAAAGTATTTTTTTCTATTTTTATTAGCATACAAAATTGGAAGTATAAAATATAGATAGGTACTTAGTTCCATGGATGCTCGTAAGACTCTGAACTTTGTTCATTTCCTCCATCTTAAAAAATTTTGCCCTTTGTTCCTCATCCTCTGGTTATGGCGATAAATACTAACGATGAGAGTCGTAGTGATTTCATGAGATCCTCTTATCTTTACCCTATACGTATATATGCCACATTAACAATGCAATAAAGATCTTCACTATCAATGCACTTGCACTTATCCGAATTACTTGCATGATAAATGTTGTTCCAATGGTTTTTAACTGAGAAACGCCTTGCCCTATATTGTTAGCTACCTTCTTGCACCTTCTATACTCATGCTGAACTCCTTTTTACCGGCTACACTAATTGTCTTGGATTAGAAATGTCTTTGGAAGGCGGCAGTGGAACTAAGTTTTTCTTTTTTCGGTCCATAGTAATGTAGACATCATTTTACATGTCATGCGTGAACCCATTATCAGACTCCCACAACCTGCCAAGCAAAAAGTGACACAATGACTCCATCTACACAATGTCCCACAAGCCTCTATGAGCGTAAGAACCAATTGAGAAACTTACAAGAATCTGCTTCAAACCTGCATAACATGCATCAACTATACTTGTCTAATGACAAACACAACGTAATATTTTGTTGTAGGAAGAGACTTCCCAAATCTACAATCCCACATCTAGTTTCGAAGATACTCTCTCTTTGGCCAACTCATTTCACATATGAAGCAACATGAAAATTATGTTGGAACACGTATAGTTTAGCCTCTAGATAAATTTTCTTATACCTTACTATAAGTGGAATCCCCAATGTAATTTACAAGCATCATTGTCATATGCCCCGATACACCTATAGTTCACTTTCATATTTGCTATTCTATTACGTCTTCTTACCTTGACCTAGAACACGAGTCAAAGGGTGCTTTTGAATCACTCGCTGATGCAGCCAAACATCAACCAACCTTGAGCACTCGTCACTACCCCACCCACACCTAGTAAACATGTATATTTGAACTTAATATACCACTCCAAAATATGCCCTCTTTCCAAAGACACATCAGGATCACTTGAACAACCATCAAATTTCCTAATATCCAACTTTTGACTATAATCCTCACATTGTTCACAAGACTGATCAAAGAAGTGCTTATATGGAGCTGCGTTATTGTTGTTACCCATCATTTGTTTGAACGTGGATGTCAATCAGTCCACCCTTTGGTCAAGTGTATCTATTTGCTCCTCCATACCAAAAACAAATTACTAGGACATACTAATGCCCTTTACGAAAGTTCAATAATCTTAGATTGGAATTAGTTATTATTTTGAATCAGTTTCCTTAGATCCCTTTTATTAGGATTTTTAATTTCTCTAATTTTGTCATATATATGGGTTCCTTTGTACTGAAAAGTGAAGAATGAAATTTCAAATCCTAAATTTAGTACATAAAATTCTTGGTATTTCGATCAATTGGAAAAAAAACTCATGTTTCCATGAAAAAAAATGTGCGTGTTCGAAAAGAATGATGTTCTCGTCCAATAAAAAAATGGGCTCACATGCGTAGGGGAGTGTTGGAAAATAACTCTCATGTGAGTTAGAGAGGTTGATTAACATATAAGTTTGATGGGCTAGTCCTCTTATTATCAATTGGTTTTAGAATGAAACCCTATCGGGCTTGTGTGCAGCCAACTCTCCTCTTCTACATGTCTTATTGTGTACAAATTACCTCGCCTTTTGCACATTGAACTTCTTTCCACAAAATGCTCAACAATTGTGAAAGGTTCATGGTCAATATTGATAGTTTTGCAGCAGTCTCGGCCTATATATCTGTCTAAATTTCAGTTTCGTCCTACATTCATATTTAAGTTGTACCTGAGGGTTGTGGGTTGTGGCTTATCAAAGAGAATTCATATATCTCTTAAAACGTTCGATGACCTTTAGTGATCACGATAAGAAAAAAAAATCAATTTTGGAACATACTACTATTATGAGTGGTTATCTAGGATAGACTCATACGAAAAAGAAAGTTGTCGAATGCAAATGAACTAGCATTACTAGTAACTCATCGTTATTCTCATGACAAAACAAGTTTCAATCTCAAGTAAGTTTAATCACCTATTACTGGATAGCAGAAAATTAAAGGTTAGGTATACAAATATTGGAACATACTACCTTTAGTTTTTATTTTTTAATAGTTGTTTTACTTGCATAGTCCAAGGGACTCTTTGGTCGAATCTCCTTTATGGGTATGGTTTGCCGTTTCACATCCCTCAATTGTTATTATGAGCAGGAACAATTGGATAGTTGCATAGTTGACGCTATTCATCAAACAATATTGTCTTATTATATGTTCTTTATGCATAAGAAAAAACATAATCAAGTGAGATCTTGTTTGATAATTAAAATTCGTGTCAATGCATGTTTTCATACTTTCAATTTTCTATAATTACTATTAGTTATGCGCAGAAGATACTAAGATTCATAGTAGCGCATGGGATAGCACAGTGTAACAACTTTTAAAAACAAGAGGAAATATGTAGTTTTTTTAACTGCACAATAGATTGCCATTAGCTCTTAAGATATTCAAACAATGAACAAACGCCCGGCGAATCAGAAATATAGAAGCCAAGCAAAGCTTATTGGTGTGAATCGTGAAACACACGGTATTGTACTAAAGAATATAGCATATAATCTGTCTTTTGCACTTTCCTCTTACAGGCCCTGCTACTTCTGGGATTTCAAGTGGATGAAGCAAATAAGGTAATTTGTTCAACTGAATTTAGACATGTGGAGAAAATTGCAGCTTTGTTTTCATTCTTCTTTCTGGTTGGAAAATGAATAAAAAAATCCAGTACTTAGTGTGTTCCATGTGACTGATCATTGAAAATTAAGTTAAAACATGGCTGGCAACTTTCTTGGAAAGTTTATGCAATGATAATTACAATGTCAATTACAATGACTCGCACACGAGTATATGGACGCAACACAAATCATCCAACTATCACACATGTAGTCTAATGTAGAAACTACAAGAATAAAAATATAAACTTAACATTCTTTCTAAAACTTTATTTGCATATCTTAAATGATGCCACTCATTAATCTTAACAGATTACCTAACTTGCTGCATCAGGTTCAGGCGGCCTTTGTCCTAGGTATTTCATTTTATTTTTTATCTCTCACTCTTGTGTTTTACCAATAGCACTTTGGAGTAGACTATGATGAAATCCAGTACAATAATTTTAAATTTTTAACCGTATCCTTGATATTCAGAAAAGGAATGATTGACAAAGAGGAATAACTGCTGAAGTAGCTTCATTTGTAATTTTCATGTAGGATTTTCTTTTTCCATGATTCATATACCGTGTTTTAGAAGTGTATGTAATAATTGATAACTATTGGCACCTTGAGCTTCAACAGTGGTTCTGCTTTACATGTCAGAAGTTTTTTATATCTAGTATTGTGTATTAAATGTTAATGATTAGTGATTAAGGGCTCATGATGCTGATATGTTTTACCTCACTGCAGATACAACAGCTATTGAAGGACTTGGATGGGGAGTTTTTACAGGTGTACTTGAGTTCTGTTTAGTTTTCTTTTCCTCTTTCTGTGACAGATAACGACATTCTTGGAAGGAAATGATACACACGGAAAAATGTTATTTATTTTTAGGCTTTTGAAAAAAAAATTTGTATATGTGCATTGTGAAAATTCTGCTTTCTAAGTTATTGTTTCTGTTTAATCTGTCAGTTCAGTCAAAAGTCTTGATCTCTTTTAGACTTTTTTAATTAGGTGTTACCACATCTCATACTTACTATGTTACTATGTTGTAGGTTATCTATTGCACTGAAGAGATGATTAGTTGGTCACTTTGGGATGCCATGAATGTTAAAAAGCAAAATTTGGAAAAGTTGAAGGTTAGATATTAGCCTTGGGAATTGATTCCCCTGTTTTTGTTTTCTTTCACTATATTGGTACAAATATGCATGTATATGACCTTAAATGGCACTAGACTTCCTAGGAGAGCGTACTTAGGGGGTGTTTGCTTGTTTGGTTTAGGGAAAAAAATTTCCAAGACCTTTTCCGATTTTCCATTGTTTGGTTGGATTAGGGATTCAAAAAAACAGTTTGGGAAAGACCGAAAAAGAGTTTCCATCCCTTTATAAAATTATCTTCTAGAATTTAAAGGAAACCCCTTTTCCTCCACTCTACCATTCCTAACATCTCCATTTCCGCTATCATAGTTTTAAAGATTTCC
This sequence comes from Amaranthus tricolor, assembly GCF_026212465.1. Lineage (NCBI taxonomy): Eukaryota > Viridiplantae > Streptophyta > Magnoliopsida > Caryophyllales > Amaranthaceae > Amaranthus > Amaranthus tricolor. The sequence goes on from NC_080058.1 coordinate 9,737,674, forward strand.
ACTAAACCATATCATCGGAAATTAATTTCCGTTTGCATTTTCTATTGGAAAAATGTTTCATGGAAACAGTTATCTACGAAAATGTTTTCCGTCAAACCAAACAAACCCTTAAATTCAAAGTTTATTGAAGCTTTTGTTAGTAAGGTTTTACAGGGACTTCAGGGACTTCCAAAACGGCCAAAATCAATCTCAATGAATAGATACTATTCTATCAAACATAAACTTCCCCACAGGCCACAATTAAGTTTTTACAAATTCTTGTAAGACTCGAATCAGACATATGTGCTTCTTGATAAGTTTAAAGGTGCGGCCAATGCTATGGAATACTTGAACCATAGATACTTCCAGATGGTGGACAATAATAGAATTAAGTCCCTATTTTACTCTGGATGAGCCTCTACTCTACCCTCTTTAATTGGTAGAATGAAGGGTATGTGACTGTCCTCTCACTGTTCAGTCCATTACGAGTTGATTGGCAACTAACAATAAAAAGTTATTTACCTATATTGATGGTGAAAAACTAAGTTGCATTTTCTTTTTCATGTTTACGATATTCTCTAATGGGTCATGAAGTTTACTTTGATTATCTCACATGTACAGATTGCAGAATCACTCCCTCGTCTATGCTTTCTTTCTGGGCTTAGTGGGGAGGAGATGATGATGTTCATAGATGCATTCGAAGAAACTGGTATATATTGTGTTGACTCGAAACATTATCAGATTATTTATTCAGCATTTATGTCTTCAATATTTGATTCAGATATGAGATGAGAGCACATGCAGGTCTTGAACCAGTTGTATTTGCTGCCCATGTTCCAAACAGCTCCAGTAAACCATTGCAGGAGCTTATAGAAGAGATCATGGGTGATCATAAGATGATGGTAAATCCCTTTTCGTGTTCTTTCAAAACATTAAATCAATTGTTATTCTCATGTTGTGCATGTTTTTGCTCGTGTTCGTCTTTCGCATATGCAGTCTGCTAACCAGTCGGACTCTGGGTAGGCTAAACGATGCCATGAGGTGCTTTGAAGGCGGTACATTTTAATCCCTTATGCAACAATGTATATGAATTACAACCCACCAAAGTATAAAATGTTTTGAAATAGGATTTGTCGTTTTCGTACTAAGTTGTCCACAAATTTTGAAGCTTTGTTTATAATCGAGGCCTCATTGTTGCGTTATCTTTGCAAATTTATGAGCAACGGATGTACAACGGAGTTGCTTCAAATCTTAGATTGTGTTTGAATAACACTTAAGGAAATGAAATCTTTCTATTGTAAGAATTTGTTTTGTACAAAATGTGAAGGAGCTTTCTCCTTTAATTCACTTCCCTTCCCTTCATTTCCCCCCTCCCTTTTGGTATTCTAAGTGATGAAGGAAATGGTTTCCCTTCCTTTTACCCCTCCTTTTTTCCCACTATTTCCTTTCATTCTAATATTTAAAATACCACATAATCGCCAAAAATAACTAAAATAAGAACATGTGAGATTGTTTGTTTATTTTTACATTTTTAATTTTTATTAGAGGGGTTTGTTTTTTCATTTACCACAATGTATGATTGAGAAACCTTAATTTTTACTTGAAGTTAAATGAATTACAAATCATCATATAATTATCATACTATTATATATCATCATACAATATAATATTCCCTCCGATTTACTATTAGTGTCCTATTTACTTTTAGGTCACTATAAGTGTTCTATTTACTTTTGGATGCTATTCATCTATCACTTTTAAATTGTATTTTATTATTAATCTATAAGTTAAACATAGTCATGTGGGATTTTATTTGATTCATTCTAATGTAAAGTTTATTAATATTAACTTTTTATAATTTTTAATTATACATAGTTAGATATATTAAGGATTGAATAAGTGTATTGAATAAAGGACATAAGGTAAACGGAACCCTTAGAGGGAGTAACAGAATTGCTAAATGATTAATGTCATATTTACAATATTTTGCCAAGACGCAATATTATAGGGATTGTGCTAATTGTGTGACATACTCTTTTACGACAAGGATTCCCAAATTTGCACATCATAAAAAAATTATTATTTTATCAAATATTCCAATCGAAAATTTAGCCCCCATAACCTAAAACTTATGTAAAATTTTCAAATTTGATTTTTGTTGTATCAATAAAAATTTGTATTATTATAGGTAAATTGTTATTAGTAATTATCTATCTATCTATTACTATATATTAAATGGGTGATTCAGCAGGACACATGTCACTCTCATAATTATTATTTGGTATTTTTAGAAAATTTCTTCATTCGGCCAAATTGGGTAATTAGAATCATTCTTTATGTTATAATATATACGTTTTATATCAATCAAATATCATTCTATAATAAAATGTTAAGTAAAAAAAAGGAAATAAAAATAGCAATATCATTCTATAATAAAAAATCGTCATCTATCCATACTAATATATTAAAAGAGAAACTAAAAAACTATCTTATTGATACGTGTCAAGTTATTGTTTAAAATTATTCCGCCTAAATGAAATGGCTATAAAAGTTAATTCCATTATTAAATTTAGTTAACAATATCAATCAATTAAATATTTTAAAAGAATAATTATTATAAAATAATACTCATAAGAATATAAAAGGAAACATATTAACTTATAAGGTAAGCAAATTATGGAAAAATATTTAAGTTTGATATCATATATTGAAATATGTGTTGCATAGAATTAACTATTTCAATCTTTATATAGTAGTATGATATTAGAATAGTCACACTAATTATATAAATTTAGTGAATATACTCAACATACAATATTGTCTTGAAAATTAGAGCTACGAATTGGTTACAAGAAATATAAATTTTTGATTGGAGATTAGAACTAAGATATTAGCAAAAGTTTAAGCATTTTATATGAAATACGAGCTTAGTTACATCTATTCACCAGGTAATCTATCCACTACTTATAGATATTAAGAATAGTGAAATTAAACTCGCCAATAAAATTATATGTTATTTGTCTATTAATAATTGGTAGTTTATCTGGAGTAAAGTAAGTTTATTCCATAAAAATTGAAATTTTATTCCATGAAAATTGAAATACTATCAATCATATATTAACATTATACCGTAATAAATTATTGAATAGTCTAATATCAAGATTATAAAAATGCTATATGGGGTTTTCGAAAAAAAGTCAAAGAAGAAGGAAATTGCTATATTACAGTTTTCAATAAATATAAACATTTTTACTTTAGAGATTATACATATAATATTTATCATAAAAAATTTTATAAAAAAATCTATATCGTATATTATAATGATATTCTCTATTTTCATATAAACATTGATTGATTTTAATATGATATTTAAATTGTATACCTCATATATTTTTGAATTAAAATTATATTTAGTTATCTTTATCATAGTGTATAAAGTAAAATAATAACAATATTAATATCATTATTCTTCACAAGATCTCTTATTTCCCTGTTATGCTCCATAAGTAATCACAAATAAATAGTATCAATTGTTTTGAAAGAGAATTCATAAAATAAACTTATAATATATAAATTATTTTAATAAGTGATTCAAATAAAAAAATATAGATTTTTCCATATAAAAAAAGAAGTTAAATGTTGTGACGCTATATATAATTTCATATTGAATAATTAATATGTTCATAAGGTGTTAGAATTCTAAATCATCATACATAACTTTCATTTAATTACTCAATTAACAAAATTTTCTTACACTACTACATATATTAATAATAATCATTATACTTTTATCATTTATGAAATACTACTGATAATAATAATAAAATTTCTGTCATTAATGAAATATTTTACCTTATATCATCACGAATACACAAAAGCACTTATAAGTTTAAAAACTTAAGATACTTTATTACTTTCTCTATTCATACTTGCTACATTTTATTTTTTTCACAATCCAATATGTTATTTTTGATAATTTATATATTGAACTATACACATCTAAAAATTATAAAAAATTTATATTATCAGTGTATGCGATTAGATGATTCAAACATGATTTCACTTGACTATATTTTTTCTTACACATTAGCCGAAATATATAAAATAAGCTTAAAAGATGAATAGTGTCAAGTCAATAATCGTAATGTAGCGAGTATTTTAAAACGGAGGAAGTATATACAAAAACACACATAGAAGTATATATTTAAAAGATTAAATTGTAATTACTATAATACTTTATATTACATGCACAAGATAATATAAAGAAATACGTTTTTTTCTCTCACACGTCAAATATTATTTATCTATATTTTCATGGTTAACAAAATAACATGATAATTTAAACTAATTTTGTTATATTTAAGATATTTTTTTAATATTTTTTTAATTATCCGTACTTGCTATGGGATTCAAGCTAGTTACCTATAATGAGTTTATAAAATAAAACAACTATATTACTGCAAAACTTTTATCCTTTCAAAATAAAAACCGTAAAACTTTACATAAAACAGTAATCAAGATTAAACAAGGAAAAATATTTTTAAATTACTTTAGAATTATCTCATAGACTGAATGAATTAAATCTTCATTATCTCATAATAAGTTTTTTAGTCATTAATGAAACAAATTTCCAATTTTTAAAAGATTATTGAATATAATTGATACATGTTGCCATTCTAAGATAATTATAAGGTAATTTAATATTTTTGTAATAATCTTTTATTCAATAAATATTTGGAAAAATTACCATGAATAATACAACCTTTCGCTAATTTCCCTACAATAATACCAACTTTTGATTAACCATGAATAGCACGAACTTAGGGGGTTTTTTTGCTAGAATAATACTAACTTTCGTTTATTAACTAATTTATCAATTTTTTATTGTCATATAATCTCCTATAGTTTCATTTTAAACATGTTAGGAATATTCTAGGAAAACACTCCCATAAGTTGGTATTATTCATGGTTCATTAAAAATTGGTATTATCGTAGGGAAATAAATAAAACTGTTTCGGTAATGAAACGAGGAAGTGAGATACACTTGAAATACCGTTAACAGAAGCGTTATCAGGAGCGGTGATTCGTGGAAGGAAGCGACTTGAATTCCTGCAAAACAACACGTTAGCCTTGTCCGGGGGTGATCTCCCGGAAAACCCCTTCGACGCTCAAGTTAGAACGTTAATCTGAGATTGAGTAAATGATTATAAACTGAATGCGGGTAAACGTCGAGATTGATATTGCTGGAATTTTGGTGGGCTAATGAAATGGAGAGTGAGTAAGGATACTAAGAAGGATTATTTTTCAGATGTCCCCCTCCTCTCTGATGGTAGTCCTTATTTATAATGGTGGGGAAGGGAGTTACTTCAGAAAGGAGAGGTTGAAGATCATAGGAGGTATGGGTAGTTGCCAGCCTTGGAAGAAGGATAGCCAAACAATGAGGGAGAGTGGGAAGTTACTTTACTGAAAGGGAGTTAGGGTATTGAGAGGTAAACAGTCTTTGGGCCTTTCAAGGGAGGAGAGAAATCAGGCAAAAGCCCGTTGAACGAAAGTCAAAGTCAACGCGAAAGGTCAAGGGGCAATAAGGTAATATGACGTAAATAATTTAAATAAATAAATAAATAAATAAATGATACCATGACAGTTAGCCCCACGCACGAAGAATGATATGAGAAAGGCAACCTTGATGAATCGAAGCATATTTCTTCGTGCGGAAATATTAACCGTCATTTAGCAGATTCTCTGGAGGATCCTAAAATTTGGATTTGTAAGCTTTGAATTGACTATTCATATGCCGAGTTCCGAGTTGTAACGGAGAAGTTATAGCCTTTT
>NC_080058.1:9748484-9768484 GCF_026212465.1 Amaranthus tricolor
TTTCTTTTAGACATTTTCAGCTGGGCAAACTTTCCGATTTTACATGTATATGATCATTTAAAGAATGACGTTCAATTTTATAATATTTCATATAGAGGGAGCTGTCTGAGAACGGTGACCATTCATCTTTCAGAGGAAGTGGCAACTATAGTTGTGCATCATCTATAAACGGGGATGATGGCTATGGGACAAGAGCCCCAGGGGTGGTTGCGCGGCTTATGGGATTGGACACTATGCCTTCCACAAGTTCATGTGAGGCAAGTCTGTTTGCCTCTTATGAACCTCATGCTATTGAGAGTTCTTATTATTCTAGATGTGCTGCTCCGTTTGATCTTGAGAACCATCATATGGTCAGCTATGCACCTAACAAAATGGAGGGTTTCTCATGGAATTCTACAGATTCAAGAATGGGTAAGGTTCATGGTCGTCCACTTGATAGATTTCAGACTGAGGTATTGCCTCCAAAGTCTGCCAAACCTATTTCAATTACTCACCATAAGCTCCTATCTCCAATCAAGAGTCCGGGGTTTGTACCTACAAAAGATGCAGCATACATAATGGAGGCAGCTGCAAGAATCATTGATCCTGCACCTCAGCCAACTTTGAGAACCAAACTCTCATCTCTGGGCTCTCCTTCATCATCATCGTTCAGGATCCAAGATATGAAAGACAAAGTGTATGCTGCACAGAAGTCATCCAGACTGTCTGAGTCCTCGAAGACTCCAATAGTATCTGCTCCCGTACAGCAAGAAAGAGCAAGAACATCTGATAGGTCTAGTCGAAGGTCTCTGTTCAAAAATATTATGAGTTCACAAGCAAGCAGCTCACTGAAAGTGAAAAGCAAAGGTAAAACAATTCCTTCAGCTTCCCACGGTAAAACCAATGCACAGAAAACAGATGGCTCACTGTATAGTGATAGTAGGAGTCAGCAGCAGAAGGAGCGTAAGAAGCTAAAACAAAAGGAGCCAATTACGCAAAAGGGTGGTCCAAGTGGAACTCCTAGGAAAAAGAGCTCGGGTGTGCTTAGGCAGAACAATGAGAAGCAGAATAGTGTCTCCCATGTAGATCAATCAACTGCAAAATGTTCAGTATCGGATCAGCAACCTAGAAAATCTTCTCATGGGCGTAATCGTGCTGGTCCAAGTAAAATCGTTAGTAAAGTTTTTGTGAATCCCGAGAATGGCTCAAAGAACGTTGTAACAACAAGTGTAATTGATCGAAAATCTCCACAGAATGGTGTTAGTGACAGGAGACCTCCACTGTGTGGGGCTAGTGAAAGGAGACCTCAACTGAATGGGTTTAGTGATAAGAGGCCTTCACTGAATAGAATGAAAAACATCTCAAGAGGCAAGCAGCTTTCTGGCAAGAATAACCAGATAGGGGAGAAAATTATGGATAGTTACGATGAAAGAACTGCACAACATGATTTAGCACTTCAAGGAACTTCTAGAAAGGACATGGATGTTATTTCTTTTACTTTTACTTCTCCCATCAAAAAAACCGAATCTCAGTCCTCATCATCTACTATTGAAATCACTAAAAGCAATCATCGTGATAATGTTCAATTTGCTTCAAGTTTTTCATCACCATCTCGAGGGTTGAAATTGATTGATAGTGGCTCTTTAAGCCTTCTTTTGGAGCAAAAGCTCATGGAATTAACTAACAAAATTGGGTCAACCAAATCTGATTTGGTGGTGGAAAACCCTGATACCAACACTGTCTCACGACTGTCTGAATCAATTCCATCGCATGATGTTGTTGTCCCTTCTCTAATGGATTATGATTACTGTTTCGATAGAGATGAAACAAGTGCTACATGTGATGATGATTGGTCTTCTATGCAGACTAAATCAAGCCAGAATTGGGAGGTATGCTCCTGGTTGATGCTCGTCTTTTCACATGCTATAATTTTTTTATCATAAAGACAAACAGTATCTGGTTTTCCTACTATTATTTATTGCCAACTTTCTTGACTTAATCATTTTTCATTATAATTAAATTAAATACATAATATAAATAAGGTTGGTGAATCAATAAGCTATGTGCTCATACTTGCAATGAAGATTGTTGTTTTTGGTTTTTAGACGAGTTCAAAATGTTTTGGCAAAATTCTTATGTACGTACTCTATTCCCAAATGTTTGGTCATTTTCCTTTGTTTACCTTATTATATCTGGTAGTAGGCAATGCAATTGGGAAAAGTGGGATTAGAGAGAGACACATGAGCGAGCAAGTGAGTAAGGGAAGTGGCTCCAGCATTTTGTTACAACCAAAAACAAATAAATAGGGCAAACATTTAGGGAAGAAGGCAGAATTAATATCTGGTGATGGAATAACCAAAGTCACTTCTCCCTCATGAATCCTTATCTTCCTCACAAATCCTGATCCTGCATTTTTTCATAGTTCAAAAATGTATGATTCTAAACTTGGCCTGTCTGATCTAGTGTGAGAAATTAGGTTTAGTGATCTGCTTTAAATAAAATTCGCACGTAACACGACCATATTGTTAATGTTTTGGAACTTATAACGACTGAAATATAGGTCGGGACTACCGCAAAACCATTCAAATTGTTCGCAAAAGCTGTTTGTGGTAAGTTACTGCAAAAAACCTGCATATTTGAAATTGCATCTCATGCTAAGGCTGTCAACCTTTTGCAAATGCTGTCCAGCATCAACTTTCATTGCACTGTCAGAAAACCCAAAAAGGGGAAGGGATGGAGAGAGCACGAAGATGGAGGAGTTGAGCAGAATTTTGTCATGTTAAGGTGTATTGCTGTTGCTTTTAACATAATAGAAACCAGCTGAGAATTGTGTCTTTATTTCTGGTGGCCTCGTCTTGTTTGTCAGAAGAGGCCCCTGGGTGTAGGAGTTCTGTATTGTTGACTTTGAGTATAATGGAAGATGTGGGCTAAAGAAAGACGAGAGACTAAAATGCAGGATCCTAGTATTTTTATTTTTTTGAGATGATAAGAAAACTGAATGACTTGTGGATTGTTCCCCTCCCCCTTGTTTTTCTTAGTTTTTAGGATTCTTTGCTGGTGCTATTCTGCTTCTTATTTTGCAACTTGCTGTGTCTGTTATTTGTGAACGAGAAATAAATATGTTACTTGCATTTTAAATAGAGAATGGATATTTTCCTGGAATTTGTTATTCTGAAAAGATCTTTCATGTTATTGTTGGGCTAAAGAAAAGAGGACCCATATAATTTCTTAAGATCATTGTCTATTCTACTAATAGAGATCTTTGGGATGGTGTATATCTGCAGCTTATTCCAAATTTTCTTTAGATATTGAGCAATATTTTACATAACACGTTTTAGGTCTATCTTTGAGCTCTTATTTGGATGACTATTAATTATGCATTCATGAATAAATGCCATTGCAAATGCATTGGTTCTTGCAGCCCCTTCTAATACCATCTTGAAGTCATTTTCAGTTTTAAGTTTGATTGCAACAGAGGTAAAAGATTTTGTCAAGCTTGTCCAAAATGACTCTGTATTAAAAGTAAATCTAAACACTATAGTCTTCTCACTAAGTGGAAAGGCTTTACTTAATATATATTTGGAGAGAAGAGTCGAGTGAATCTAGTTATTTGGGCAGTATGATCAAAACTGTTGTCCGGTGTAGAAAATCATTGAGTTGACCTTCTTATCACTTTTTTAGTCTTTCCAGAAGTAGATATTGAGGTCTTAGCAACATCAAAATTACGAGTTAACCTTGTACCCATTATTATGCTATCATGAAGTTTTTCCTTATCACATAAATGGTAGAAAAAGGTTACCATTTTAAGTTATCTCTGGCTTTCAGTCTCGCAATGTTTATTTTGGAACAACCGCTCTAGGATACAATTTGCACTTAATAGTTAAAGCGGTTAGTCACTTGGAGAACCATATTCAGTCATTAGTTTGTCTTTTTACCTTTTCACTTCCTTTTTCCATCATTGATCCTGACCTTAGTATGCATGTCATGGCATTGTCAACTTTGTCCAATATTCTCTGTTGATATTTGAAATATACCCTGCTTGCCTTTTGTAATTTCAGATTGAGCCTTGTTTATTTTTGTTATTTCAGATTCTTTTCCCTTATAACTTTCTTCTCTAATATCCTGCTTGCTTTTTTTTTTTTTTTTTCATTTTGTAAAGGATTTTGATGGTATGGAAGAGCAGGGTGCTAGCAGCACTAACAGGTTCGAAACCTGTGGAGAATCTGATATTGGGCACCTTAACATCTCACTTCCAAACTGTTCAACGTCGGGAAGTTGGATGGCATCTACTACTACAAGCAAGGTCACTCATGGTAAGGTTTTTCCTCCGGATACAGTATTGGATATTAACAATACCTCCATGCAAAACCATTATAGATCTTTCCTATGATAATTTCAGTGTGATATTCCTACTGTTTCCAAAAAATCTAAAAGAAGAAATTGATTTTTGTGAAATCTGTAGCACACGTATATTTGAGTATTATGTTCAGTTAATCTCTACCCTTAGAAATTACTACATTTTCTCGAGCATGCGCGTCTTAGAAGTTAAAATTTTCAGCGAAACAGAATGTTTGACGGGTGAAGTGGGTTGAAATGTAAACTTAAGTGGATTGTTAAGATGTTTGTTCGTGAAAAACCATTCGGTATATGTTCTTTTGATTCAATACTGCTGTTGTAGATGTGTATTTTCGTTATATTAATATTTTCAAGTGTTAAATTCATACGCTCTTTGTTTTGCAGAAATTGACGAGCCTTCATCGCCTCAATCTCAGGAAGTCACAAGTTGCATCTCTAGTGAAAGTTTCCATCCAAGAGAAGACGAGTCAGATTTCACCGATGTGTCATCATACTGGGAACTAGAATACGTTAGACACATGCTTCATTATGCTGGACTGAATAGATTAAGGTTGGATGAGAATGAGAAACACATAGATCCCGGTCTTTTTGATCTCATGGAAAATCTGATTAATACATCTAGCACCAGAAATACAGAACTGTGCTCCAAGCTGGAACGGAAAATCTTATTCGACTGTGTTTCCGAAAGTGTTAACGCAAAATATCAACGAGCTTTTTCTGGGAGCTACAAATCCTGGGTTAAATGGGGAATGCTGCTACAAAACGAATGGTTAACTGAGGAAGTGTATAAGGAGATTTTGTGTTGGCAAAATATGGGAAACTTAATGGTGGACGAGCTTGTGGACTGTGATATGAGTACTCAGCAAGGAAGGTGGCTCGACTTTGAAATGGAATCGGTAGAGGAAGGTACAGATATTGAGAAGATTATCGTTGAATCCTTGATCGATGAGCTCGTTGCTGATCTAACTGTATAATCACTTAGAATCATAAATTAATCTCGTTAACCCATCTAAACTAATTGTATAATGTTAAGATTTACGAACAAGAGATCATTGAGTTGATCAAGATATTTCCTAATCGTAATGTGTTGGATGAATTATTCTTTTGAAAGAAATTTGTCGCTACAAAGATTTCGTGTGTCGTCTTTGACTTCATCTATGTCATCGAAACTTCTTTGAAATGCTTGCTTTTGAGGATTCGAAACTTTTCCAAGGGGAGTCGACATATCGGTAAGTTTAAATCACTTGGTTGGCCGGCCCCTTTGATTGTAGGGTGGTCCTGGATTTACTTGCTAAATATGGGCATTTTGATCACAAAATTGCCTCTGATAGTTGTTTTGAAGCGAGTTTGCTAATAGTTGAGACACATTACTTGAGTTATTATAACTTGTTCTCTTCAATCTCCATTATAAACCAATAATGTTTACTTTGTACGATTAAGTTGGATGTGTCTTAAACTCCTTTTTCTAACATGCAAGACGAACAATCATATTCAGTTACTACTTGTCAGTGGGTGTCACCTGGAAAAACCAAATTCCTTTTGATGCTTCGGTCATTGATTGTGAAAAGTGGCTAAAATAAAAAAGTGGAATGACTAGTGTGATTGATCTCGACTAATCATGAAAAACTTACCTCAGAATTATTACAAAGGGTTTTTGGTTAATGGACTTTATGAAATGGGGTGTTGATTTGTAAGAGAGAGAAATAGGAGAGAGATCAATGGCTTTAAATCCAATGTTAAAGCTTCAAAACAAACCCTTGTTAAACTTAAAAGTGGACAGGGGTTAGATGGAGAGAATGAGAAAATATAGTTTAGATTAACTAGGTTGGATTACGAGTTGATTAAATATTTAGTATCACCTAATATCATTCCTTCAATGAAAATAAATAATAAACCTTTTTGTGAAAAAAAACTTGTAATTTGGACAAACACGAGCATTAATTTTTCACATATAAGTTTTATAACAAAATCACACTATAATTCATATTATTTCTAACATTAAAGATTCATTTGATTGTTGACAATAAACTGTAAAATGATAATTTATATTTATATAATAAGATTAACGACCATGTTTATCCTACTTTAATTCATTCATATTAGGTAGTAATTAACAATTGTGAAAAAAAACATAGTTAAGAATGAGAGGTTTATTGCCAACAAAGTGACTACAACACATTTTATGAAAATTAACACTAAAATACATCCTACATCCTACGTAACGATCCTTAAGCATCAAATAGACTTATATAAATATAATTTGAATATTTAAGGAGGGAGGAAAGTTGGATATAAAATCCCCTTTGGTACTGTAAAGTCGAACAACTTACCGTTTAAGGCAAGTTAGGATGAAATTTGCACAAGAAAAGATTGGTATGGTAGTGAAGAGTAATCATGTATTACAGCGCGAACAAAATGTATCAGACAAAGAAATTAACTGGCGGCTCCTAACACTATTGCAGCCATAAACATTCCTCTGGGTCTATTATTTCTAAACATGCAACACAAACAATAAATTATGCAAGTACGATTGAGCTATAAGAGCAAAAATGCGCAGCGAACAACGCGCACCAGAAACACAACACTAAGAAACCTTTTCCCTAAGCCAAAATAGAATCTGCAAGATTAGCACTCGAAGTATAAATGTTGAGCATCGTATCAAGCAGGTTAAGCCGCAAAAGTGGATAAGATATTCTTCTTTAAAGAGAACTCGTCAGCTTTCACTGGACTGATTGCCTGCATGAACAATCAGTGCACTTAAGTTGCTAACAATGAAAGCTAGGTTCATTCTGGCACAAGATACAGCAACATAACAACAATGATTTTTGGTTCATGATCGTGGGATGATTATGATCAAGTTTGACTGAGCTGGTTGTTACACAAGATACAACAAAAATTTTCAATTTCGTAACTATGCAATGGCTCTAGGGTACGGCCCAACTCGCAGCTACTTCACTGATCATTAATACTATTGCTCGCTTAAGGGTGTCTAGCAATGAGTCTTTCAATGAGTCTTGTTCACAAGACTGGTAATGGTAAAGTGAGAATTATGGTGCGATCATGTGATCTTACACTACAAGGCAGAGGAAGAGTTCTCAAATAAAATAATTTCCCTCATTCCAAGCATTAAAAACATTCACTGACGGCTATATATTTAGTGTGACAAGCAACTATGAATCAATAATCATCACTAAAGTCGAAAATCATGTAAACCGCAAGTGAAGCAGCTGTGAATGTGTGTGTCTCTAAGAAAACAAATACTTCAAAGAAATACATCCACTCAATGAGCATTACACCATTATGATAATTTAAGGTAGCATTGATGGTTTGACTACTTGAATCACTTAGGGGTCCAAGTTAATATTCAAGAGCCATCAGAATCTTATGTTGCACGAATAATTTAAAAATCACTTGCACAACTTTCTAATCGAAAATCTAGCAGGCAAAGATAGCAACACAATAAATTTACCTTGCTAAGCATGCGTTCAAGCCTCTGGATTTCATTTTTAGCATAGTCAGCACCTTTTTCCATGCATTTTTTGGCTACCTTAGTATAGATCTTCCCGTACCTAGTGAATAAAAAAAACAGTGGTATTAAATCCAATAGGTTCACTTTACTTTCATACATTGCATACTAGTGAAAAAAATCTACGAAGAGTTCGGGCTACCAAGGTAACAAAATTAGCTATAAAAATGCAACTGCAATATCCTTACAACCTTGCAGCAGAACCTTCAAGCTTCCCAGCTTCTTCCTCCAATCGGTTTAGGATGGTTTTTTTCTCATCGTTGGTTGCACTTACAAATTCTTTCACCAGCTCCTCCAAAGACGCAACAATACCAGCCTATTTGTTGGAAAGCAAATGCCACATTATATAAGAATATGTCATCAAATTTACAACGAAAGTACCATAACCAGTAATAAAGCACATGATTCACCTTTGAAGTAAGTTGACCTTTACTATCACGACTGGTGCCACACTTCTCATTGATGAAGCTTACAAAGTCATCCAAATCCCTACCACCTTCATACTCTTCACCATCTTTATTGTTCTTAGGGAAGAACTTCAATGTTGGGAATCCACTGATGCCATACCTGGAAAAAGCAGCCAAGTGCATTGGTATTAGCAAACTAAACATGAAAGTAAACAAAGATCAAGAAAGACGAGCATACAACTCCCATGAAAGTTAGAATAACATAATATGCAACACAATATGAAATTTCAGAGGACGAGGGAAATAGTGAACCAACTTCTCTGCCAAATCTCTGTATTTATCAGCATCAAGGCTTGCAATCACGACATCTTCATCCAATTTAAATGCAGTTGCAACCTTTTCGTAAATCTACACATGGCAAGAAGAGGATTCAATGACAAAATAAAGGCTGATTCACCAAATATAATATGAGTAAGAAACTTGGGGACTTACGGGAGCAAGTGCCTTGCAGTGACCACACCTGACAATATAAGCATACATGAGACCCAGTTCTACAAATATTCATATAGGAAAGCTTCAAAACCGAGTTGTTTTAATATACAGCTCGGCTTTTAAGATTAGTACATACAGATACAGTAGCCAACTCATGCAATTAAATGTCAAAGACAATTGATTCTGAAGAAAATTATGCAATCATGAAGTACAAAGGCTAAAGCATAACAAACCATGGGGCATAGAATTCAACTAGAACATCTTTAGATTTATCCAATACAACTTCATCAAAGTTTTCTGGTGATAGGATCACCACATCTGAAGGAACAGCAGTAATCTTCACATTGGTCCCTGTAAACAGCGAATAAAACTAACACAATGAGATAGGCGATTGGATGTTTAAACAAAGCAATTACAATTCTAATTTATTTTGATCTACCTATGCTTGAACATGTTCTGTACAACTATAAAAAAATCATTACTAAATGGCCTTCTCAAACTTTAAAATACATTCATTATACTAAACATCTAATCAAAGGTCTAGTCTGGTTTGAATAGAAATGAAGAAAATTGATACAGTACAAGAAGATACAACAAAGCCAATCTATTCAATCTACAAGATTTATGGTGAAGGCACTGTTGACTACAACCTATATAATAATATTTAATAAATAGCAGTAAAAGAAACCTTTTAACTTTTAAGCAATAAAAGTTCACGCAACGCAAATGAGAGTAACACGAGATTAAAAAATACTCATTTCATATCAACAAAAAATCTATTTTCATTACTAAATCCAAGTTCAGTTCAGTAAAGTCGTTTAAATGGATAGACAGAGTAAACAGGACAAGAGTAGTCTTTTTTCATTTCTTTTTCGGGGGGTTTCAGAATTTCAGGATGGGAAAGGAAGTCTTTCAGCAGCCACTCTATATATATATATATATATATATATATATATATATATATATATATATATATATATATATACTAATTTTTTATTTTTGAAGAAAATATTTTCTTATAAAATATGATCAATATGCCTATTTAAGCATACATAACGAAATGCTAACTCAAAATACAAAAATTGACTAGAAATATTGTGCACCCCGACTAAAAATGATGACTTGAAACTAAATTTGATGACGTGTAACTAAAAATGATAGCGTGGAACTAAATTTAGCTCAAACTGGACGAGTTTGGGTTTTGATCGTGTTCGACCTAGTTATTTTCCAGTATTTTTGAGGCGGGTCATTTTTGGTTTACGGCTCAAACTTTCCAAGTTAGGAGCCACTAATTTCCAGTCAGGTTTCACGTCAAATTTTGATAGGTCTACCTATAGCCTATCACATGAAATTGACAGCCTTAAAATGGAAACTTAATGCTCAATCCTCTATAAATGAATATAAATTCACAATTTGATAATGCATAGGATAAGTAAAATGCACACCAAATTCACATATCAAAACCTCAGAATTCCCAGCTCAAAATATTAGATATGACACAAGTCCTTGGGTAATCCAGTCAACAGCCGCTGATAGGTCATAGGATAGTAGATGCTTTTTCTTCTTAGAAAAGTATTTATTAACATCAAAATTTTTTTCCACTGCTTTAGTAATCCGGTTAACAGCCACTAATAGAAGAGCACATAACATTAATTTTGCCACTGAAAGAAGTATTTGACCTTACACAACCATATCATCATATACCACATACCTCCTTCCATGTTGACATACTCAGTAAGTGCCTCGGCTGTACGGGCACCTTCATATCTACAAACGAAATTATAATAGTGGTGAACAAAACTTTGTTTGCAGGCTAAACCAATATAAGCTGTTAATCCAAAGATTCACAAACTCACTTCTTAGGTTCCAAAGATCCCTTTGGAAACCACTTAATTGTGGGGTATCCTGAAACATCAAATTTGCTACAAAGGTTCTTCTGGTCATCACAATCAACCTGTATGGAAATGAACCATAAAATCAATAAATAGTGCATCTCACTATCTCCTACACCAATATTACATAAGCAAAAGCAAATTATACAGGAGAAAAACTAGGATTACAGCACAAATGGATAAATTCTTCCAATCCAAGGATTTAAGTAGGGAAAGAGCTTAAATCTAATAGAAAGCAACCAAGATTTAAGAAAGTCCATTCTCTCAGAGAGTTACGAGAGAAAATAACCTTCATGCTGGTGCCTGGTGCACGAGAAGACTTAGGAACATAGTTTTCCATCTCCAAATATCAAATGAACTTAATCTAATCACACACCTTCAGTTTAAAAAGCCATTGCATACGCTGAAACCATACATCGTAAAAATTATTTTAATTCATGCATCCTATCGGACCTAAAGTTCTCCTGTATACAAATCAATAATGGCATTCACTAGTTTATACAACCATTAGTCTGCCAATCCATTTTAAATGTTCACTTCCAAAAAATGAATTAATATACTCTTTTAAGGTTACAAAGTTCTATAAAAGATAAGCAACACGAATGAGCTGGGTATCCTTCACTGCTGAATGCAATTACTTGACCCTCACCCCAATGAAAACAGCAAAAAGAGAAGTATTGATATTGTAAGCAAAAGATACAAAGAACTGACTCATTCATGTTAATAAAAAAATTAGCTGAGAAGTAAAACCCTATCCTCTTCACATGATTCCCATCCCTCTCAGTCTCATAAGTACATGCCAAATAATAGTATAGCATGTCGCTTGTTTCAAATGCATGCAAGACAATCAATATTTCATCGTCTAGTAAAATTCTGAGGACTGATTTTATTCTTTCATAAATTACTTAATTCCACCAAGGTAAAAAACGTAATAAGATATCGGCAGCGTGACTGACCTTTCCAATCAAAACAGAGTTTGCCTTTTTGAAACTCGCGCCAAGTTTTTCATATTCTGGGGCAAGCTTTTTACAATGGCCACACCTGTAAAGGATGCAGTCAATCAATAACACAATATTTCTACAATGAACATGCGACAAATTTCCACGTTGATTTGTTTTGGTTCATGTAGCCTATCAGATTAAGATTTAAGGCTTTGGCATTATTGTTGTGAATACGACGGTTAGATAATTGTGAGACTCACGCACTATGGCACAACAACTAATGAATAGCAAACAAACTTAAAAATGTGATTCCCCATGACTAGTAATGAGAAAGCTTAGCCTAGATATTCTCTGCACTTATCTCAGCAGAATTTCAAATATTTAAAAAATTACATATTTTTCTTTTCAAAGGAAATCAGACTCACGACAGATTTTAAACACGTAATCAAAGAATATGACTCAAAGCATGATATGAATGGTTTTAGACTTTGAAGAACAAAAATGTCGCAACAGTAAGGCTCTTCCCCAAGTGATATCATGAAGGACCCCACCATTGCCAGGTGCGTTCTATAAGATTCATTCCTACAAGAGAATAAGTGAAACATTCATGGGAACAATTGGATTTGCAGATTCTCTGCCTTCAACTAGCATACACTAATCTGGCTGAACATATCATTTCTCCTCATCTCCTTAGTCCCTACTTTCTTTCCTTTCTTTCTTTCAAAATTTGGTGCCATAATTTTCACTCATTTCATGTAACGTCAGCTGTCACTAAAAAACTCATTATTAGCCCTTTTGTGATATTAACTTTTTAATTAGCTTTACCTCTATGATTATTTCCATTTCTGTTTAACAGCTTGACACCAATCTTTCAGCTCAATGTTAATCCATTTCTAAAAAAAACCCCTTTTTTTAAAGACATACCTAGTTTAATGTAATAAACTTAGCTTGATGGATATGGTATATTATTATTTGCACATTGATAACCCTTCCAGCTAGTATGATGCTAGTCTAAACCACAAATTTTCCACATTTTTCCTTTACATTGTTGTTAGATCCTACACCCCTATTTACAGATCCCTTGATTCACCACATACTACCATGTACAGAAACATAGTATATCGATAAATATTTCACAAAATGAAGCTCAGATTACACCCCCTTCCCCCCCACCCCACCCCAAGACATACTAAAATAATCATTTATGACATCAAATACTCATATATTCTCATTCAATGAGCAAATTACTACATATAACATATTAACCAGAACAATCTCGTGAATCCGTTCTCTAAATACAAATTGTGGGAAATGATCAATTTTTGGCGTACTAAACTTAAATAGTGAGTACATTTAAGTTAAATCGATTCAATAAGCAATTAAAACCTATATCACTTACACTGTTTAAACACCCACTTACCTAAACATCTAACCAAACGGATCTAGTAGAAGGTAAGTATGTGAAAGCAAAATGATCCATTAGATAAATAGGCAAAATCGAGCTTAAAAGATCAATAACGATAGAATCAAAAGAAAAACAATCATCAAAAAGAGAAGAAAAAAGTTACCAAGGAGCATAGAATTCAACGAGTGCACCACGATCTTGACCGACCTCATTCTCAAAGTTCTCCTCCGTCAAAACAACAACATCGTCAGCGAAGGCAGAAACAAGAAGCAAAGCTAGGGTTCCGATAGCGAACAAGATCGGAGATTTCTCCATTTTCGAATTCTGTCGATCTCCTTGAATTTGATTTGATGACTTTAAAAATAAATAAAGAGTACTCCTGTAATGAAGAAGGGCAATTGAGTATACTTAAGTTATGGAGGGGTATAAATGATATTTTCTCAGAATTGGGGCTCCTGGATCGTGTGGAGTGATGACTTGATTAACACTACACAAATGTGTCCCATCTGGCAAACAATGACTCAATTTGAGAGCACCCGGCCAATTGTGTTATGCCACGTCTCGCTTAAAAGTGATGATTATGATAATTTTTTAATTAATACTCCCTCCTATTCAGCTGAACTGTCCCATTTGACTTTTCACACTTGCCGAGGCAACATTTTAACTATTAATATCTCAAATTATGCTTAATTAAAAATTATAAAAAGTTGATATTAATAATCCTTGTATTGAGACAAATCAAACAAGATCCCATATGACTATGTTTTAACTTATAGATTAAGAGTAAAATACAAATTAAGAGTGATAAGTGAATAGTGCCAAAAAAAAAATGGGACAATTCAGCTGAATAGGAGGTAGTATAATATAATAATATAATAATAACAATTGAGTATAATAATAATACTCATTCCTTCTTTTTTTTTTTATTATCTTCTCATTTACCTTTTGCTTTTAAAGTGAAATTTGAGTCTTAATATCTCTAAATTCATATTATACAAAATTATAAAAAATATATAATAAAAAAGTATATATTAAGACGAATTTAACGAGATCTCATATAAATATATATATCATCTATATATGTCTTAAAAATCTTAATTAAATTTCTCTCAAAAATAGAATATTTTAAACAGTAAGAGCATTAGGAAACAAAAAGAGTAATATTTTCTCTTATTCTTCTGTCTCAGTACTTTTATTTATTTTTAATTTATAAGTTATGATAAAATTAAGTAGAATTTTATTTCATTTGTGTTAAAACAAGAATTATTAATATCAAAATAAAGTAAAATAAAGTAAGAGTAACATTGTGGAAACTCTTGTAATCCACTATTAATATAAAATCATAATTGTAAAAACTTTTGTTTGAATGTTTTAAATGCTCCTTTTCTTTCTATTTTCTTAAAGAAAATTGAGATTCATTGCTGTATATGAATAGTAGAGTAAATGTGCTTCTTAGGAAGAAAAAGTGTATTTTTTTATAGTGATAACCAAGTAATTCCTCGGCCTTTAATAATAAGGTTGTCAGTTTTGAATTATCTCATGCAATAAATGGATATTCTAATTTCGTTCTAAAATAAAATTAAATTTAGGCATTTTATTATATAATGACACAATTGGCTATTGTATAAGCATTTTCAAATAGCTTGTAAATTGCAATCTAAAAATCATTTTTCTACCATTTTTTCTAAAAATGTGTGTTGACATTTGTTAGAATCATCTACGAACTAAAAAAGGTAATCAAGAGTTGTTGTTATACTAGATTATTTTTTAAAAAATACATATTTAAGATTTATGTATTAAATTCTGGTTAATTAAAATAATAGTTAATAATAGGTATTACTATATGTCGCCATCTCTTCTGACAATTTTGTCTCTGAAGATATTTTTGAAAATTTTCAATAATGAAAAACTCTACAACGGTTTCCAAAAAATAGTTGGAGTCACTGAAAATGTGCGACTCAACTTAGATGAAGTCGCACAAAATGCGCGACTCAACCTAGGTTAAGTCGCACATTTTGTGCACTTGAATATTTGATTCTATTTTTTTTTTATTTTTTTAATATTATTATATTTTGGTTATATTTAATTTTTTTTTATTAATTAACTATTATTATAATTTTTTTAATATTTAACATATATTTATTATTTAAATATTATTATTATTTGTTTATATTTAATTTTTTTGTATCATTGTAATTAGTTTTGTTTAAGATTTATTCTAAGAATTATTATTATTATTTATCAATGTTGTTAACGAACATTGTTGTGAATTGTGAATATGCATTGTTTTGGTTATATATTTATTAGTTTTTTTCAAGATTTATTTGTATAAGGAAAAATTATCTGGAATAATCTAACATTTTTATAATTTTCTTACAATAATTCCACCTATTAATTCACCTTGAATAATCCAAATATTTTAGGGGGTATTTTTCCTATAGTAAACCCAGTAATCGAATGACTTGCTATAGCAAGTTTTAATTTTTTTTAAAAGATAAATTAAAATAAAAAGTCAAAAAAAATGTTAAACTTTTTTATGTTCTAAATTCTATATATAAATTTTCAAAATTTTTCTATAATTTTACATTAATTTTCAGTTTACTTTTTTTGTAAATTACCTACTATAGCAGGTCATCCGATTACCCGAGTTTATTCTAAGCATATACCTTCTAAAGTTGATATTATTCATGGATAATTAATAGGTGGAATTATTGTAAAAAAATCATGAAAAGATTAGATTATTCTAGATTAATTTTTCTTTTTATAATTGTTATTATTTATCATTGTGTTAACGAACATTATCAGAAAATTGAAATAATTACTAAAATGAAAGTCCAATTTAAAAATACATATGTAATACAATATCAATCAATATTATTTCACTAAACTAAATTAAATTAAAATAAACTCACATTGAATAAATTAAATTCATCATCATCATCATCATCATCATCATCCTACTCAGTGTATTCCGCTCATAGAAAAACTATGGACAGGGTCTGGGGAGGGAAGGACGACAACAACTTATACCCATAATGGAGAGCACGGCCAAAGGAGTCCCCCGGCTCAAGAAAGATAAAGAGACATAACTACACGGAAAAGATAAATTAAATACCTATAAATAAAATAAATAAGTAGAACCAACTATGAAAAAGGAAACAAAAAAAACTAATAATAAAGAAACGAGAGAAGCAAGAGGGCAAGAACACCAAAAGGTAATCTAAGAGACATCAGTAGTCTACAACATGGATATGACGCCTCCAACTACCACTATCCCTAGTCAGGCCCTCAGAGAGGTTTAACTCATGCAACTCAACTTTTATTTGCTCATCCCAAGTTCTTCTGGGTCTTCCTCAACTCCTCTTACCCTCTACTATAATGCTTTTTACCCTCCTCACAGGGGCGTTGAAAGTGTTTCTCTGCACATGTCCAAACCACCTCAATCTATTTTCGCGCATTTTTCCAGCAATAGGGGCTACCCCTAGTTTGTCCCTAAACTCTTGATTCTTAATTCGATCCATAAACGTGTGCCCACACATCCACCTCAGCATACGCATTTCTGTAACTTCTATCTTATGTTCAAAAATCTTCTTTACAAGCCAACATTCGGTCCCATATAGCAGAGCAGGTCTGATTGTCGCCCGGTAGAATTTTCCCTTTAACTATTGAATAAATTAAATTAACTTCATTTAATATCAATCAATATTATTTCACTAAACTATAATTTGATTTTCGAGTAAAAACATAAATAACATATTTGAAATGAAATATTGAAGGATGTATTTGGTGAAGAACAATAGGTAAAACAACAATAAACAGAGAATAAACAATGGAGACAACAAAAACACACACAATAAGATTAAAGAGGTATCTTAGATATACCTTCCCCTAAAACAAAGTTGTATAACATTAATCAATCAATATTACATTAATGATTCAACCCTCACGCACTTTAAGTACAATATCTCAAGCACAAAGTTTCCACCTGTAGTTGAAACTCAATCTAATACAATGAAGAAACTCTAATGACTAATATACTTTAGCTACCTTTTATGTATTAACCTCCTATTTTACTTTCTAATGCTTATTTAGGCCTCCTTATATAGCATACAACACATTAGAATAACCATAGGACAAGTACAAGATATGCCCTCCAAGCATTGGTCAAAACAAAAAGTCATATTTGACCTGGCAAGAGGGTGCTCAGACAAGCACTATATGTGTGCTCGAACGTGCACCACATCAGTAGCATTCATTGACTCTTAATTGATTGTGCTTCGTTTAAGATACCTTCCTTCATCAGCCTTTCCTCGTTAAAGGCATAAAACAAGGCCTTCCTGGAGCACCTTCTTGCCTTGTTTAAGGCTTCTCTTACCTTGTTTAAGGCACTCTATTTCTTCACTCTTGATCACTTGATAGAGTGATCCAAACCTCAACCCTTCATGCCAGATTGCACATCCAACATCATTCTCTAGTAGCCATGTAGTAGGCAATGAGATGATCAAAGTCATCTACTACACTAGGAGATTTAGGACTTAGCACAATAAGATCTATGTTGATGTTCACCTCTTACATCTTCTTTGATCTATGGGCGAACAAGAAAAACTTAGGCTTTTGAGCTCAGTTTTCTTACAAGTTTAAACCATTTATGTGACTCGGTGTTCATAGTTCTTTTATCAAAGTGTTGCGCTCAAATAGTAGAAGCACAATTAACACCCACGAAATGTCGATTCATTTTTTAAAAATTTATTTACTTGACTATCTAAAACAGTAATACCCCGAACTTTAAAAGCTACTTAATTCGTTGATAAATCCCGAAATGTTCAAACCAAACATACGTAGAAATTACTTAGTGAATCTTTAAGTTCACAAACGTTAGAGTTATAAGAAGGCTACTTATATAATAAGAAGAATAAGAAGAATTATTTTGGTCATTATATATACAAAAAGAATTATTATGTTTTAAACATACCGACCTTTACAATTTAAGCTTTTATAGCTCTTTATTGACTATAGATTTTTTTTATCTTAATGAACTTTTGTTTATGATAGTTTATTCAGAAAAAAAAGGTAAATTGGTAGTTAAACAAAAGTTAATATTATTCTTGAAAAACACCCCCTAAGTTGGAATTATTCATTGTTAATTAAAAGTTAATATTATTTACGGTAATTTTTCTATATTTTAACATCATTTTCAAATAAGTGAGACATTGTTATGAATTACTAAACTAATATAAGCTGAGAGTGAGAAGATTAAAGAGTAAATTTGATTTTTAGGGTCATTCAAGTCTATCCATTCATGTGTATGCATAGAGATAGAATCCTATGGATGTCATAATGTGTGTGTTAATGGGTGAGTTAAGTATGTAATTTAATGTAGTGATTAAGTGTATGGGTTAATGTATGAATTATGAATGTATTAATGGATGCATTTAAACATGGTTATAAGGAAGATGTTAATGATGAATGAGACTTAATGAGGAGTTGAAGAGGTCTTTGTATCTAATCCAGAACAATGTGCTCGAATAAGGCATCTAAAGGAGGAGCTTTGCCTAAAACGAGCTTAGATATCAAAACACTCCAATAGGTTCAACATTGCAGTGCTCGAACGAGCTAAGGAAGAGCTCGAACAAGCACCCAGTATAGAAGATAGCAGAGTGCACAACATTAGACCGCTCGAACGAGCAACCCAATGGCTCGAACGAGCGGTTTTATCTGGTAACTTTGGATTTTGTTTTGTGCACAATTTTTTGGTCTTCAATAGCATTGTGCCTATTTGATCATGACTCTCCATATGTAACTCATTAATGTAATTTAATCTTATAAATAAGGAACTTATATGCATGTGTAAATATATCAAACACAAACCCCTAAGCGTAAACACATAGTCTTTGAATCTCTTACTCTCAATTGTAATACTTCATTGCAAGAGTTGTTATACTCAATTGTTATAGTATAAACAAGATACTAGACACGTCAAAGGACGTAGTCATCATTGGGTGAGCCTCCTTTAAATACTTGTGTCAATTATTTGCATTTTATTTCCTACATACATTGTCATTTTCATTGAGCTACACAAAGTTCATCAAGGTACATCATACCTTCGATCTTGGTGATATTAGTGTAACACCCCTGAATTTCTAATTCCTTAAACGAAATCAAAATCGTGAAGGACGGGAGGAAATTTAGGTGTTACATAAAAAGAAAAGGAAAAGAATTTAAATAAATGTTAAAGATTAACTTTAAAGAGGTGAGTGAGTGGAAGTTTCAGCAGCATCTCTACTGAAATTGAGAATATAATGTAGATCGATAAATAGAGTAGTTCAACTAAACTAATCGAAGGTATCAAAACCCTCCAAAATATGTCACGACGGAATGAATCATCGTCGGCTCATCAATTCACCAATTCCAACACAGATCGTGGTTAACAGATACAAAAGAACTATTCTTATAATCATACATCCAGAAACTACGCAGCGGACTATAACTTTACAAGGAATCACATGGCTCCAAAAAAAGTAATTATACAACCCAAAACTTAACAAATAATACAAGAGCTACAACGTCAGGCTAATCGTATAGTATTTGCTATTATCGTACTCCACTCTTTACCCAATGTCAAGCAAAAGAAGCTCATATACCTGTTACGCCAAGCTATGATCCTCCTGCTGACCATATTCAAATGTATCATAGCAGGAACATCATAGAAAGTCATGAACAAACAACAACAAACACATACACGTCAGTAATCAATGAACTTATAACAATTAGAATCATAGAACAAAAGGGATAGGCGGTGACATAGCACAGCAATAACGAATCTACTCATTTGTCTAAACACTTGTATTTACTCATGATTTCTCTTTCAAACTACTAACCCCTCGAAGTATATTAAAAAGTAGTGGATCTTTTCTCTATTCATGGCATAGTGACACGGCCAAGGTCGTTATCGGCCACCCGGCGCCCAAGGCAACGTATGAGCTCATACCCCCTCCAGCTGAC